>NC_073692.1:16804125-16945137 GCF_029784155.1 Uranotaenia lowii
TTATGCCCACACAGTTTTATTGAATTCCGAGATGGTCATGCCATTTTCGTGTCGATTTGACGTGAAATCCGTCAATGGCAAATTGTCAACGTAGCTTTTATCTTTGGATTTTGCTTTTTGCCAAGGGTTAGGGCTCCTTGAATAAAAGATCAAGTCTTTTTCAGTAAAGGATCAAGTCTCTTTTAACTTAAAAAAATCACAATTTTTTTCCTCTCACGCAAATGCTTCTAATAGTTCATCTATGGGTTCATCTATTGTTCTAACTTTTGAAGCATATAAACGTGAAATATGCTATTTGAAAATGCAAAAGACGATGAGTTACTAAATTTTCCCAAAAAGATATGATGAAAATAAGAAAAGGGAATCAAGTATCCCCATCCTCCTACATATATAGATTTAAAAACAGCTACAAAAACCATCTAAGACTATTTTGATATTTCATTATTTTCTTTGAAATTTTTTAGAAGGATTTTATAAGAGCCGTGAAATTACAACAATTTTAAAACCTAAAATATATAATAGGATGTGAAAATACCGTAAACTGGGGGAACTTTGATCACCGGGTTAACTTACATCAACATAAAATTTTTGCAGATAATCATCATTAACTAAGCAAAAAGTTAAAATATCTGAAAACTGTTAACTACGATTGAAAGCTTATAAATTGAGTTACAAATAAAAAATGAAAATGGTTTTTATTCGAAGATTTTTGGTATTACTAAAAATGTAATTTTGAAATCTTAAAATATCTGGTTTTTCGAAGGCTCACAAACAAACATCTCTCCTGGTCAAATTTAAGCATATAGGAGCAAACGGGTTGTTTTATGTGAAAGTTCAACTTTTTTCTTTGTTTAAGTGTTATTTTTATGGTCATTTGATGAAAATTTTTGGATATTGAAAAAAAGGTGATTTTCCATGAGAAAGCCCGTATAGTAAAAATGGCTAAAACGCTATCAAATGTCTTTTCAAATGGTCTTTTCTGTATCCGTACCAAATCAAGAGGAGAGCATTTCCAAATTGAAACTTTCTTGGACTAACCCGAATTAAGTTTAGCTTTCCCTACCACAGACATCTATGTTTAGGGACTTTCAGTGAAGGAATTTGAGTTGTTCTTTTAATCTGACAAGAATCTGAATCTGAGTACTGAATTGGAAGTCTTAGTCCGGAAGATTAAAAAACACGAATAGGCACTTGATCAAATCCTCAATATTCCTGTTAGGTGAATAGAGAGCAAATTTTTCCACTGCTCACAACTCTTAGGAGAAAAATTTTAGGCTCGTCATAAATATTCCACGTCCCGGATGTACAGGACCGGGAAGGCCTTATTCGATTTTTAAACGCGTATGTTAGGCGCATCAGGCCTCCCACACCATACATAGTTCTGCTTGGCTCCGATTCCCGGTAGAAACCGTATTTGGAGAGCGAAACCATCGGATCCACAACACACTAGGTTGGTATACATATATAAAACTGCAAAAAACCTGTCTGTCCTCCGCACAATTGTTGCCTGCCCGTGCTCAGTCTCGCTCACTTTTTCTCTGTTGCTGCCTGATGCACGCAGGAAAAATGAACCGTCCCTGGCCCCTATTCCGGAACCCGGATGATACCGATGCACCACCACGGACTGTTTTGAAAACTCACAAAGTCCGGAGGCTTTTTGAAAAACGTAAAATAATTGATTTTTCTTCCCCACCCCCTTCAAACTCCCACGTGCTCAGTGCTGGTTCTTCCAAGAATTGCATTTGCAGCTATCAGAGGATGGCACCACCATCAAAGCCAGGATTTTTCCGAAACCCAACCGACAGAAACGTAGAGATAGCCTTTTTTCCCCGGAAATCCCAAACAGGGACGGGTGCGTGTGGTGAGCAAACGAGAGAGCCCACGAAAAAAGCGTTGCCAGTCAGCCATCGCCGCCGTCGTCGTCGTCGTCGTCATCTACTAATAGCAGTAGCAGCAAGTGCGTGAGTGCCGTAGGGAGGCTTGTAGAGCATTCGGGGACCCCTCGGCGCGCCTCGATCACGCACATCCACGCACCAGAACGCTGTGGCAGATCAGACAGGGAAAAATTCGGTACCCATGCATCGGCCTCGTCGCCATCAGCCACACACTTTTTAAAACGGGGAGGAGCAGCTCCAGTGAAAAAGCGGGAGTTTTTCTCATTTTCTCGAAGCGATACGTCAGTAGTGTATAGAGGGAACGTACCTACATATTCGACTTTGGTGGCTGCTTGGTCACGATTTTATGTAATTTTTGTTTTTCGCCGTCGTTGTTGCGTTTTTCCAATGAAAAATCATCGTCATCGCCATCATTTGATGCTGATGATGCCATCATTGGCAGCCATCGTTTGTTGTTTGGAGTGAGCATTTTAGGAACAAGGACCCTCCATATCGGGCTGCCTGAGGGAGGTGGACACACTCCAGTGCACACAAATAAACGCATTCGGGAGAAAAGTATACGCACTTTTCAGAGTTTTCCCGGACGCGTATTGACAGGCCCCTGGTTCCCTTTTTTCGGGTTCTATCAAATCGTTCTATTGCAGATGCAGTCGTATGTCCTGATTGGGACGAAGAGAGCACCCACGTCGTCCTACGCACTTTTGGCCGGAAACTCACGCAATAAATCTACCCTCTATCCCGTTGTTGTGTTTTTCGTTTTATATGCAGTTTGTAGCATGTCAGAACAAGACTTTTCCTTTTTGAAACGGAACAGCTTTGGCGCATCAAACCAAACGGTGCGTATACGCACTTTATAGGAAAAAATACTTTTAAAAAACTATCAGAAAATAACAAAGCAATTGGAAACTTTGCAACAATACATTGACAGGTGCGTTTGCCGATGCAACCATTTTTTATTGATGAAATTTAATGTTGGTTCCAAATTACAGTTTCCGGTAGATATAAAGACAGTAGTAATAAGTAAGTATAGTATACTATACAAATTCAAATTTTCCCTCCCACCTAAAAAACATTTTGATTGACAACTGTTTTGAAAGCTAAACCCTCGAGACTATCAAAAATGTATGAAAACAAAACTGATGAATCTTGCGTGTGTCAGAAACAAATTGTTCTTTTACTTAAACAAAAACTCATACCCATATATGATCACGGAAAGGGTTGAACAAAAAAAAAACTTGAAGTTTTATGACCTTTTTGAACATATTGTTTAGGAGGAAGCGAAAATCCGCAAGTCGTATTTATTTGAATATCTGTGTGAAAATTCCGCTGCCAATTTTTTTTTTCTTTAAAACTCCAGAATAAATTAATTAGAAAAATATCTATCTATATAGGGGAACAAGCTCTATTGTGCCCCACTTAAGCAAATTGCTGATTTGCTATGTATTCCTCGTGAATTTTGAGTTAAAACCGAGTGTACTTGTTGAAGAAAAGTGTTTTCTACAAATGCTTATAATTTTTTATTACTCAAATTCATTTATTTGCTTAAAAAACTTGATTTTTAAAAACCATATTCAAAACCACAGAACAAAACAGTGTTGCAAATACGCGCCGCTGTATATTCAATACGCGCCTAGCAGCCGAACACACATTCAAAATCAGCCGAAGATCGTAAACATACTAATACTTACAGACACTTTGACTGAAAATAAAACCAAAATGGACTAATCAAAATATTGAAAAAAAGTAGATTTTTTGAACACTAATGTTTAAAACGTGGTTTTTATCTTTTCATTCACTGTTAATGGAAATAGACCGTTTTGAAAAACTCATGCTATTTTCAGCATATTACGAATGGCGCGTTATAACGAGCGTATGGGTCCTTCTTCTAATAATGAGATAAATAGAGGGAAAGGAGGCTCCCTGACGATTTTTCCCATAGCTCAAGTATTAATCAAGCAAGTGGAACCAAATTTGTCATGGGAGGGTATTTGGGTACGAGAAATGCTTCTATAAATATGTGATACTAGACTGAGTCGATTTGGGGTCATTTTTGAATTTCTCAAGCCCTGGGGTCTAAAACACTTTGTTCTGGTCCAAAACTCATCCATGATTTTTCGCAGAATTTTTAAGTAACGTTTACATGAGAAAATTTGAACTTTTATATTTGTATGGGAAAATTGAATATGTTGTACTGAAAAATCAACATCATTTTTGTTTCTTCTGTGGAATCGAGGCAGCTGATGGTTTTTGTGCCAATTTATAAAATTCCTAAAAGAATTTTTTCGCTCAACAACTTTGTCGAAGACCGTAACTTCGTGTCTTATTGAACGAAAAAGTTATCAGCTATTTAACAGGGGTATGTCTTTTCGCATTGATAAACAATAAACGCAATTGACATCACTCAGTCATTTTTGTCATTTTTGCCATTTTTATTATTTTTTGTCATTTTTGTAATTTTTTTAATTTTTTTATTTTTGTATTTTTTGTCATTTCTGTCATTTTTGTCATTTTTGTCATTTTTGTCATTTTTGTCATTTTTGTCATTTTTGTCATTTTTACCATTTTTGTCATTTTTGTCATTTTTGTCATTTTTACCATTTTTGTCATTTTTGTCATTTTTGTCATTTTTGTCATTTTTGTCATTTTTGTCATTTTTGTCATTTTTGTCATTTTTGTCATTTTTGTCATTTTTGTCATTTTTGTCATTTTTGTCATTTTTGTCATTTTTGTCATTTTTGTCATTTTTGTCATTTTTGTCATTTTGACATACAGTTTTGTCATTTTTGTTAGTTGTGTCATTTTGATATTTTTTGGTTTTGCATATGTTTGTCGTTTCTATTGTTGAAATTTTTAATTTTTTTTTTTGTTAAAAATATTTTGCATCCTTGTTACATTTTTTGTCATTTTTGTCATGTTTGTCATTTTTGTCATTTTTGTCATTTTTGTCATTTTTGTCATTTTTGTCATTTTTGTCATTTTTGTCATTTTTGTCATTTTTGTCGTTTTTGTCATTTTTGTCATTTTTGTCATTTTTGTCATTTTTGTCATTTTTGTCATTTTTGTCATTTTTGTCATTTTTGTCATTTTTGTCATATTTGTTATTTTTGTCATTTTTGTCAGTTTTGTCATTTTTGTCATTTTTGTCATTTTTGTCATTTTTGTCATTTTTGTCATTTTTGTCATTTTTGTCATTTTTGTCATTTTTGTCATTTTTGTCATTTTTGTCATTTTTGTCATTTTTGTCATTTTTGTCATTTTTGTCATTTTTGTCATTTTTGTCATTTTTGTCATTTTTGTCATTTTTGTCATTTTTGTCATTTTTGTCATTTTTGTCATTTTTGTCATTTTTGTCATTTTTGTCATTTTTGTCATTTTTGTCATTTTTGTCATTTTTGTCATTTTTAAATACAGTTTTGTCATTTTTGTTAGTTTTGTCATTTTGATATTTTTTGGTTTTGCATATGTTTGTCGTTTCTATTGTTGAAATTTTTAATTTTTTTTTTTTTTTGTTAAAAATATTTTGCATCCTTGTTACATTTTTTGTCATTTTTGTCATTTTTGTCATTTTTGTCATTTTTGTCATTTTTGTCATTTTTGTCATTTTTGTCATTTTTGTCATTTTTGTCATTTTTGTCATTTTTGTCATTTTTGTCATTTTTGTCATTTTTGTCATTTTTGTCATTTTTGACATTTTTGTCATTTTTGTCATTTTTGTCATTTTTGTCATTTTTGTCATTTTTGTCATTTTTGTCATTTTTGTCATTTTTGTCATTTTTGTCATTTTTGTCATTTTTGTCATTTTTGTCATTTTTGTCATTTTTGTCATTTTTGTCATTTTTGTCATTTTTGTCATTTTTGTCATTTTTGTCATTTTTGTCATTTTTGTCATTTTTGTCATTTTTGTCATTTTTGTCATTTTTGTCATTTTTGTCATTTTTGTCATTTTTTTCATTTTTGTCATTTTTGTCATTTTTGTCATTTTTGTCATTTTTGTCATTTTTGTCATTTTTGTCATTTTTGTCATTTTTGTCATTTTTGTCATTTTTGTCATTTTTGTCATTTTTGTCATTTTTGTCATTTTTGTCATTTTTGTCATTTTTGTCATTTTTGTCATTTTTGTCATTTTTGTCATTTTTGTCATTTTTGTCATTTTTGTCGATATAGTCATTTTTGTCATTTTTGTCTTTTTTGTCTCTTTTGACTTTTTTGTCTTTTTTGTCTTTTTTGTCATTTTTGTCTTTTTGTCTCTTTTGACTTTTTTGTCATTTTTGTCATTTTTGTCATTTTTGTCATTTTTGTCATTTTTGTCATTTTTGTCATTTTTGTCATTTTTGTCATTTTTGTCATTTTTGTCATTTTTGTCATTTTTGTCATTTTTGTCATTTTTGTCATTTTTGTCATTTTTGTCATTTTTGTCATTTTTGTCATTTTTGTCATTTTTGTCATTTTTGTCATTTTTGTCATTTTTGTCATTTTTGTCATTTTTGTCACTTTTGTCATTTTTGTCATTTTTGCACTTTTTGTCATTTTTGTCATTTTTGTCATTTTTGTCATTTTTGTCATTTTTGTCATTTTTGTCATTTTTGTCTTTTTGTCTCTTTTGACTTTTTTGTCATTTTTGTCATTTTTGTCATTTTTGTCATTTTTGTCATTTTTGTCATTTTTGTCATTTTTGTCATTTTTGTCATTTTTGTCATTTTTGTCATTTTTGTCATTTTTGTCATTTTTGTCATTTTTGTCATTTTTGTCATTTTTGTCATTTTTGTCATTTATGTCATTTTTGTCATTTTTGTCATTTTTGTCATTTTTGTCATTATTGTCATTTTTGTCATTTTTGTCATTTTTGTCATTTTTTTCATTTTTGTCATTTTTGTCATTTTTGTAATTTTTGTCATTTTTGTCATTTTTGTCATTTTTGTCATTTTTGTCATTTTTGTCATTTTTGTCATTTTTGTCATTTTTGTCATTTTTGTCATTTTTGTCATTTTTGTCATTTTTGTCATTTTGACATACAGTTTTGTCATTTTTGTTAGTTTTGTCATTTTGATATTTTTTGGTTTTGCATATGTTTGTCGTTTCTATTGTTGAAATTTTTAATTTTTTTTTTTTTTTGTTAAAAATATTTTGCATCCTTGTTACATTTTTTGTCATTTTTGTCATTTTTGTCATTTTTGTCATTTTTGTCATTTTTGTCATTTTTGTCATTTTTGTCATTTTTGTCATTTTTGTCATTTTTGTCATTTTTGTCATTTTTGTCATTTTTGTCATTTTTGTCATTTTTGTCATTTTTGTCATTTTTGTCATTTTGACATACAGTTTTGTCATTTTTGTTAGTTTTGTCATTTTGATATTTTTTGGTTTTGCATATGTTTGTCGTTTCTATTGTTGAAATTTTTAATTTTTTTTTTTTTGTTAAAAATATTTTGCATCCTTGTTACATTTTTTGTCATTTTTGTCATTTTTGTCATTTTTGTCATTTTTGTCATTTTTGTCATTTTTGTCATTTTTGTCATTTTTGTCATTTTTGTCATTTTTGTCATTTTTGTCATTTTTGTCATTTTTGTCATTTTTGTCATTTTTGTCATTTTTGTCGTTTTTGTCATTTTTGTCATTTTTGTCATTTTTGTCATTTTTGTCATTTTTGTCATTTTTGTCATTTTTGTCATTTTTGTCATTTTTGTCATTTTTGTCATTTTTGTCATTTTTGTCATTTTTGTCATTTTTGTCATTTTTGTCATTTTTGTCATTTTTGTCATATTTGTTATTTTTGTCATTTTTGTCAGTTTTGTCATTTTTGTCATTTTTGTCATTTTTGTCATTTTTGTCATTTTTGTCATTTTTGTCATTTTTGTCATTTTTGTCATTTTTGTCATTTTTGTCATTTTTGTCATTTTTGTCATTTTTGTCATTTTTGTCATTTTTGTCATTTTTGTCATTTTTGTCATTTTTGTCATTTTTGTCATTTTTGTCATTTTTGTCATTTTTGTCATTTTTGTCATTTTTGTCATTTTTGTCATTTTTGTCATTTTTGTCATTTTTGTCATTTTGACATACAGTTTTGTCATTTTTGTTAGTTTTGTCATTTTGATATTTTTTGGTTTTGCATATGTTTGTCGTTTCTATTGTTGAAATTTTTAATTTTTTTTTTTTTTTGTTAAAAATATTTTGCATCCTTGTTACATTTTTTGTCATTTTTGTCATTTTTGTCATTTTTGTCATTTTTGTCATTTTTGTCATTTTTGTCATTTTTGTCATTTTTGTCATTTTTGTCATTTTTGTCATTTTTGTCATTTTTGTCATTTTTGTCATTTTTGTCATTTTTGTCATTTTTGTCATTTTTGTCATTTTTGACATTTTTGTCATTTTTGTCATTTTTGTCATTTTTGTCATTTTTGTCATTTTTGTCATTTTTGTCATTTTTGTCATTTTTGTCATTTTTGTCATTTTTGTCATTTTTGTCATTTTTGTCATTTTTGTCATTTTTGTCATTTTTGTCATTTTTGTCATTTTTGTCATTTTTGTCATTTTTGTCATTTTTGTCATTTTTGTCATTTTTGTCATTTTTGTCATTTTTGTCATTTTTGTCATTTTTGTCATTTTTTTCATTTTTGTCATTTTTGTCATTTTTGTCATTTTTGTCATTTTTGTCATTTTTGTCATTTTTGTCATTTTTGTCATTTTTGTCATTTTTGTCATTTTTGTCATTTTTGTCATTTTTGTCATTTTTGTCATTTTTGTCATTTTTGTCATTTTTGTCATTTTTGTCATTTTTGTCATTTTTGTCATTTTTGTCATTTTTGTCATTTTTGTCATTTTTGTCATTTTTGTCATTTTTGTCATTTTTGTCATTTTTGTCATTTTTGTCGATATAGTCATTTTTGTCATTTTTGTCTTTTTTGTCTCTTTTGACTTTTTTGTCTTTTTTGTCTTTTTTGTCATTTTTGTCTTTTTGTCTCTTTTGACTTTTTTGTCATTTTTGTCATTTTTGTCATTTTTGTCATTTTTGTCATTTTTGTCATTTTTGTCATTTTTGTCATTTTTGTCATTTTTGTCATTTTTGTCATTTTTGTCATTTTTGTCATTTTTGTCATTTTTGTCATTTTTGTCATTTTTGTCATTTTTGTCATTTTTGTCACTTTTGTCATTTTTGTCATTTTTGCACTTTTTGTCATTTTTGTCATTTTTGTCATTTTTGTCATTTTTGTCATTTTTGTCATTTTTGTCATTTTTGTCATTTTTGTCTTTTTGTCTCTTTTGACTTTTTTGTCATTTTTGTCATTTTTGTCATTTTTGTCATTTTTGTCATTTTTGTCATTTTTGTCATTTTTGTCATTTTTGTCATTTTTGTCATTTTTGTCATTTTTGTCATTTTTGTCATTTTTGTCATTTTTGTCATTTTTGTCATTTTTGTCATTTTTGTCATTTATGTCATTTTTGTCATTTTTGTCATTTTTGTCATTTTTGTCATTTTTGTCATTTTTGTCATTTTTGTCATTTTTGTCATTTTTTTCATTTTTGTCATTTTTGTCATTTTTGTAATTTTTGTCATTTTTGTCATTTTTGTCATTTTTGTCATTTTTGTCATTTTTGTCATTTTTGTCATTTTTGTCATTTTTGTCATTTTTGTCATTTTTGTCATTTTTGTCATTTTTGTCATTTTTGTCATTTTTTTCATTTTTGTCATTTTTGTCACTTTTGTCATTTTTGTCATTTTTGTCTTTTTTGTCATTTTTGTCATTTTTGTCATTTTTGTCATTTTTCTCATTTTTCTCATTTTTGTCATTTTTGTCATTTTTGTCATTTTGACATACAGTTTTGTCATTTTTGTTAGTTTTGTCATTTTGATATTTTTTGGTTTTGCATATGTTTGTCGTTTCTATTGTTGAAATTTTAAATTATTTTTTTTTTTTAAATATTTTGCATCCATGTTACATTTTTTGCATGTTAATTAAATCTTTTACGGGTCAGTCTTTTGAAGTCCCACCAATCATTCGAAAAAATATTATCCTTATCTTTCACCATACGTTGGAATCAAAATAAAAATATTTCCCCAGAAGCTTATTAAAAACCCATTAACATGATTCATTCCAATCTCATGTCATATCATAACTCGCGGGTGGTTGTCATGACGCGACAAGAAATTTCAAAAAAAAAATCTGTACCATCCGGCCTATATCACACCTCGAAATCATACAACGGAAACGTAC
The DNA here is from genome assembly GCF_029784155.1 of Uranotaenia lowii. NCBI lineage: Eukaryota > Metazoa > Arthropoda > Insecta > Diptera > Culicidae > Uranotaenia > Uranotaenia lowii. Next base: position 16,814,228 of record NC_073692.1, read on the forward strand.
ACATTTCATGCTCCATATTATTTTTATTTTCGGTTCTAGCCATGAAGTCATATCACAGTTTCATTTTTTTATCGCCAATTCCCCCGGTCCAGCCCAACCGAATGATGGCACCGGTTGTTCCCCAAATCCCACCGAAAGGCGCTCTTCAGCTCAAACAGTAGCTGTTGATTCTCACACGTTTTTTTCCTTCATTTTTTTTCGGAGGCCCATTCCCTTCCACAGTTGTTTTCCCCCAAAAAATCATCTCCAGTGCTCGCTGGTTCGGGGCCGTGCCGTACTTGTTTGTTAAACAAACTGTTTTCACTTTTTTGCGCAACATTCCCTTTCATTTGAAAAAGCACGACGATTGAGCGTCCAGAAGAAATGTTGTTGTTGAAATAAAAAAAAAAAACTAGAAAAAACGATTGTCCAACTTCGCGGACAGATTGAAGCAAATTAAATTAAAAATGTGTTTATCACGTTGGTTTATTTTTTGTTCTCTTGTATTTTCTCTTTGCAGAAGTCCATGGACGATGGCCACCGGTATGATCCGGCTACGATTTCGGTGAAGACCACGACGACGACGACGACAGTGAGTGGCAGCGATTATGTAAAACAGACGGATATGTCCCATCAGGTGGTGGTCGCACTCGGTTCGGAACCACCCAAAGCCATCATCCCCCAGATCGGGCAACAGCAACAGCAGCAGTCTCAGCAATCCTGCCAGTGTGAATTTTGCGAATACCTGCAGGCTAATCGGAACAGCTTAAGTGGTTCTGGAAGTGGATTTGGGGGATCAAACTCGACGACGGTGGGATCGAATGTGGGGGTCGGGGGTGACCACGTGTTTCAGTGCGAGTTTTGTGGGGAGGGATTTGCCAACCAAGGAAGCTACAATCGGCACCGATGCGGGAGTACCGACATTCAGGTGTACCGATGTCAATCCTGTCGGCAGGAGTACGGGACATCCCGGACGGAATCTAGCCTTAATGGGTTGGACGGAAGGGGAAAATGTGATATCTGTAACAAAAACTATGTGCAATCAACGACAAATACTCCAGCATTAGTAAACGTTAGCGTAGCAGAAGAAGAGGGAGGAATGGTGGTAGATGGAACGACCGTGTACGGACAAGTCGGACCACCTGCCTTGGCCGAGGCCAATAGTTATAGTAATAGTAAGATATCCACCGTGGACAGTCCAATGGAACACGACCTCAGCCACATCGAGCCGTTCAGCTCGGATAGTGAATGTTTAAGTGAGCTCCTTACGAGGGTTCCTCCGGTAATGCCGGAACCCATTCAACAAACCAATCTCCCCGGGAAGACCTATTTCATCCTGGGGAACGTCGAAATGCAGCAGATGCCATCCGGGGGAATCGCTGGATCCTACATCCAGAATGCCAAAATCACCAGCGAGTCCAACGTTACCAGCTTGCATCAGTACGACCAATACGAAGACGAAGACTACTCGTCCATGTCTGAAGATGAAGCTATTGTTCCAATAGTAAATATAACAATGCCCCATAAGAACTCCGTACTAATTCGTGACTTTCTATTACAGGAACCCTATGCAAAATCACCGAACCAGGAGCAAGCCAAAACCGAATTGCCAATTCAAGAAACCGTCATCGACACCAGCAGCAACGTAGCATCTTCACCCTCCCTAAGCACTCCATCGATCAGTAGCAGTACCAGCACAGGATCACAACACCGCACAGAAGAGGAAGGCAAGTGTGATTCGTCGTCGACCCACCCGAACAAAGCGGATCGACCCTTCAAGTGTCACATCTGTGATCGAGCCTATCGAAATCATAAAAACCTGAAGGCTCACATCAAGGGTGCTCACGAGGGTATTCGGGCGAATCAGTGCGAGATTTGTGGGAAGAACTTCTCCGGCAGCAGCTATCTGGTGATTCATCGGCGAAGGCACACCGGAGAAAGGCCGTTCAAGTGCACTACTTGTGGGAAAGCGTTCGTCGATAGCCGGGCGCTATCGGTGCATGCCCGGCTGCACACGCCGGGTAACCGACTCAAATGTGAGTAGATTTAACGTCTTTCAGTGGTTTTTATTTGCGGATTTTTGGGCTGAATTCGTCATCCCAATAAAACTATGTTACAAAATTTTGTAAGAGGGGGTTTCAAGTACGATGGTATGATATCCAGAGAAACTGGCGTTGTCGGAGTGTCCTCGTGGATACGTATAAATTGACACGCTGAGTATGTAAGAGAGTCACACGATAAGTCAGGGTGTCAAAAATAAAAGTTTGCTGAAGTTCGGTACGACGTTTTGCAAGCGTGGCCAAATTAACCATGGTACATCTTTGTTCGTAAGAAGGAAGTCTTACCGCAGTCTGTGGCGTAGAGGATAACCTTCAAGTGTTTCTAAACCAACGGTCATGAGATCAAATCCCGGCCATGACATACATAGTACACTTTCTGTAGGTTGGTGGTTTTAGCATTTGTAGGATGCCAGCTATCATATCTTCGGAAGATGTACGCTTAGAGTTAAGCAAAAGAAATGGAAAATAAGTCAAAAAAGACAATTTTATCATGTTTTTTTAATTTTTTTTTTTTTTACAAGGAAAGCAACAACACAGAGCTTAATAGTGATCTTCAAAGTTAATAATGATCTTCAAAGTTGATGTGAAAAATATAATTAACAACCTTGTAGAACAAACCATGCCTGTATCTTGCTTCTGTAAAATGTTAGATTGCCACCTTGCTGAGTAGAAGAGAACTGACCAAAATTCATCAATAGTTAGAGCATATATTGTCGAGTAACTTCGTCGAAGACACCGATGAGCTACTGCCAACTCAGTCAATTTTGAGTAATTATGACCACAAAATTGTGATTTCTGATGCACTGTGCGTCGTAGAGCATACCTCCGTTGAAGTCCTTCTAGGTGGTAACACTGTGTGCCCTAAAAATGGGCCCATACCTGAGGTAATGTTTCGTACTGATGAGCTATAAACAGCTTTCAACGAATTGATGTCGTCTAAATCCTGAGTGTTTCGACGCAGCAGAAATCCTGATGCAGAAATACCCTTTGATTGCAATGTGTTCAGCAAATGTGAGCCTGTTATCAGTCGCCACTCCTAGATCCAAAATGAACTCCACATTTTCCACATACAGTTCAGATAGACGATAGTCGAAATTGACAATATTTCGTACCATGGTAAAATTTACTCCCTTGCATTTTTTTTTTTGTATTAGCCTTCATCCGGTTCAAGCGACACCAGCTTTCAAGCCTAACGATATCAGCTTACAGTGCAAGATAGTCTATGCTAATGTGAATCCTCCTAAAAAGCATCAGATCGTAAGCATAAAAGAGCTCGTCTAAGTGGAGTATTTCACGAAGATAGTTCACGAATGTAATGAAAAGTTGCGATCCGAGGTGGCTTCCTTGGAGCCTCGTCGTTTTGGAGGTTGCATTTTTGGAGAAAAAACCTCACACACCCACTGCGATTCTACATCATCAACCAAATCTACGTTACCTGCGAACAATCCCTAAAACCTCGATGGGAGCGTTATCTGGCGCTTAGAATTTCAAAATTAAATTAAATCACAAATCTCTGCTTCTTGGCAGTCAGAGAAAATTTTAAAAAGTACAGCAAGTGTGGGCAATCAATAACTTACTGACTAACTTGACTACTAACGTTTGTCAAGATGACGTACATGAAAATCCGTTGGAAGTACGTCCTCCTTCGGCTCAAAGACGTCAGTGACAGAAGACCACATCTCTCGGAATAAGGCGGTAAAGGTACAAAATTTCGCCAGGGAAATCTTCGCAATGCATAGCCGAGAATTTTTTTTCTGGACTCTCTCTATCCTTTCGATGTGAACGGATTGGTAAGCTGCCCAAACCTACCTACCAACCTAAGGGTCCGGCGCCGATTGACCGACGCAGAGGGCTGAGATAAAAGATCTACACTGCTGGCGATGCGGAGCCAGCGTCTTCACTTGCTGCCAGCCAAGGCTCTCGTCAACTGTGTGGATTTCAGCGGCTAGACTACGCCGTCACGAGCTTCTGATGTCACCGGCGATGAAGTTCCACGTTTGAGATCCAATTGCCAGGCCACCAAGCGCAGATGATGTTCCGCAGCAGCGATTCACAAAAACTTGCAGTTTTCGCGTCGTCACCGCATATGTGCACCAAGTTTCACACCCGTACAACAATAGGGATTTGACGTTTGAGTTGAAGATTCGGATCTTAGTTCGTAGAGAGATCTGACGTGAGCGCCAGATGTTTCGGAGACTCGCAAAAGCAAATCGGGCCTTTCTGATCCGGGTTAAGATGTCCTTCTTGGTACCACCATCAGGCGTTATCTGGCTACCAAGATACTGGAAGCACTCCACTTTCTCAACCTGTTGTCCAGCTACCACGAAGTTGGAACGATTTTCTGTGTTGATTTCCATCGACTTGGTCTTTCCGACATTGATTTTGAGACCTGCTGCCTTGCAGCCCAAACAGGTGCAACGTTTTCCAGTACACTTCGTACTAACGAGCAGAATACTGCTTTAAAGGCGTAGGGGTCTTCGAAGCTCAGTGTGTATTTCGACGAAGAAATCCGAATGAGGCAAACGCTTTTGCTGTGATTGTCAAGATATGCTGTTCGAACGAGTGCTTTTGATCGAAAGTCAATCCGGATCTTTTACCGTTAATGATCTAGTCCTGAAAAAACTTAGGTATACATTTACACTTTCCAACGTTCACTTTTATCCCATGCGTATCACACCATAACAATAGTTTGTTCATGTCCTCCTGAAGCTACATGCAGTCCACTATCGAGTCAGTGACTCTGTAAATTTTTAGGGTCATCGGCGTACAGTAGTTTAGTCGTGTTGAGGTAGGTAGCTACATATGTCGTTTATAGAAAGCATAAAGATAAGCGGCCCTAAGTGACTACCTTGTGGAACAGCAGATGGCATGTCGAATACTGCAGAATGTGTTCCTTGGATGTTTATGTAGCCTTGGCGCTTTACGAGGTAGAAACCCCGTACTGTTCAAGCTTTGTTATTGCTATGCTGTGGTTTACTTTGTCGAAAGCTTTGGCAAAATCGATATATATTGAACCCACTTGCATTTCTTTATTTTTTGCGGTGTGCAATGCAATTACCCAGCACATCAGGTTTATCAGCGTCAATATTTGCTTTTCAAATCCGTGCTGATATTCATATATAAGAGACCCTAGCACTTTGGAAAAGCACAGGATTGATATGTGCCGGTAGTTCTCTACACGGTAAGAGTAAGAGATTTAGAGATTGGATATCCTGAAGCAGTTTTTCAGCATCTGGGAAAAGCACATTCAGAAATAGATCTGTTGAAAGTTATACGTAGCGGTACGGCAAGAGATACTGCGATTTTTGATACCAAGGACGATGTAATCCCATCAAAACAGGTCAGGTCAGGTCCTTTCGACGGATCGAGCTTACTCAAAGCAATAAAAATCTCCTCAATAGTGAAATCAGGATGTGACAGCCTAATGTTGTAGGTAAGATTCGAAGTAGGCGTCGTCACAGTTTAAGATTTGTGAACTCTACACGCTGCTGAAAAATTCGGCAAATAAATCAACTGACTTTCTAGTAGTACCCGATGTGTGTTTTCGGTAGTAGCGTTTGCAAGCTTTTCGGATCAAATTGAGGTTTATTCGAAGTTCAGAGTTCAACTTAGGAAGTTTATAAGGCTCGGTGGGTGGATCGTCCAGTGAGCGTGTGCTCGCCTAGTACGCTCCAAAGCTGACCGTAGAAAGTAGATACCGCATCATCGACATTCAGATCTTCCAAAGCTGATTGCCAGTTTGTCTCATAATTAATAATAATAATTGATGATAATTCAGTAACCTGTTCGAAGCGTTCACTGCAAAAATCCATTAGCGTCCTCGTCGTAGCTCCAATTTAAATTCGGTGGATTATAATCCCAAGCTACATCAACGTAGTCTTGGCAGGTTGCAGTATTCAGGATATAGTCAAGAGCGGACATGTGCGTGCAATGCATGAAAGTATATACGGAACGAGGTTGAAGGTTTATACGCACAATAATTTGTTCTAGACTGTCGCAATCAGGTGCTGTTACTGACACTGCATCGATGCCGTGTCGGACCGCAATCAATACACCACCACCACGTCCAAGATGACTATTACTAAAATTTCTATCACAGCGGTAAATGTTATTGGCCGCACTACAAAATCTAACCTCGATCTCGTACAGGCTTTGGTGGTGTACGGATTGTCCACTTCCCCGGCAAAAGGGCCGTGCTATTCCAAAAAGAGAAAGTCCGTTGGAAATCAAGTTATTGATGTAGACTCTAAAGTTCAGACCTGCATCCAGAGTGATGCTCAAGTCCTGATGAATGTTGGTTACTGTTGCAATATCCTCCCCTTCGAGGAAATACCAGAGCTGTATCGACGTATAACTGCTTGTGAACAATATTGTTGAGCGTTTAGAACTGTTCAGTTTCAGTTTGTCTCTGGACACAATAACAGAAAAAGCATCCACATTTCTTTGCAGTTTCTTACAATATTCGATCCTTCTAAGAGAAGAAAGCGAAGAGGTCTCAAATGGCTGCATTGACTCACTCCTGAGAACTCTATAAAGAATTTACACGAAGGTACTGCAGTCTTTCCACTAGATGTAACTTGATCCAAACGAGGATATTACCTCCTATACCAATTTTCAAAACCAGCAAACATAATCTCGCAAAAGAAATAATAACTCGAGTAGTTAACAACGTTACTTCGAATCGTAATTCTTACCAAATAAATTCTAAAGATCCTAAAAATGGTTATTTAAATTCGGTTTAAATCGGATATAATAAAAAGTTCGCAATGTTTTCTGAGATTCTTAAGACGATTTTGCTCAATTATTTCTCCCGCGCGTGCTTCAAGTGAGAAAACAGCCTTGTTGTTCTCTCTGCGACCTGCAGTTCAACCAGATTGCTGAAAATCAGATGGTGTATTTGAAAGAATTGGCCAATGAGGGAAGCAGCAATAATTGTCACTGGCAGGGTTGCCAACATTTTTTTTTAAATCATCAGATCATCAATCAGAGACTAGTGCAATAAAAATCAGGATCCCTATTTTTCATCGAATTCGCATTATGTTCAAAAATTAGGGAAATCCAATGGCTTATATCAGATTGTCAGGATAAGCCTCGAAAAATCAGACAAATCCTGAAAAATCAGGCACATTGGCATCTCTGGTCACTGGCAACAGTTTGCTCGCGTTGTGAGCGAAAACTTGCGCTCTCTTGCATTCTTTCAGTATGTACAAATAAGGTTTCGAATATCGTCCAAACCGTGTAGTTTTTATCGTTTCAACCAGAAGTTAAAAATATGTATATCCTCCATTTTGGAAGGTAAATGCTGTTTTTGTGAGTTTTATACGATCCTTCCATAATGTATATAAAACGTATAACAAAGTTGTTGAGAAATATACCTACAAAAATGTTTGCTGGGAGATTTCTTCAATATCTTCAACGTCAAATGCTTTCCGTCAACCAATCCTTAATACGGCCAGTAACCTCAAAAGAAACTCAATTATCTAACGTACATCAATCAAGAAAAATGTCTAAAAGAATGTTTTTCATCTTCCGATAAACAGGTATGAAATGCGAGAAAACCTTCTCTAGCGCATCAGCCCTCACCGTTCACAATCGGCTACATACCGGAGTCCACCCCTATAAGTGTGAAGTTTGTAAGTAAAAACCGATCATTTCAGTTGGAGCTCTCTCTAAACTTTTCGTTTTCTACAGGTGACAAAACATTCCCGCAGTACAACAACCTGAAGCACCACATGAAGAAACACGAAATGCCAACCGATCCGCAGCAATCATCGACAACTTCCCCATTGCTCCTAATGATGGACCCTTCGTCGGATGGTTCCAGTCCGAGCAGTATCAGCACCTCCTGTAGCAGCAGTAGTAGTAGCAGTAGTAGTAGCGGAATCGGAAGTTCCGGTTCCACGGCGTTGGAGTACAAGTGTAACGTGTGCAGCAAACCGTTCCCAACTTCTGAAGAACTGCAGTCCCATCTGAACCAACACTGCAAGGATCGACCGAATCAGTGCGAGTTCTGCTCCAAGGTTTTCCCGCGATCGTCACATTTGATCATCCACCGACGAAGGCATACGGGTAGGTTGCTTAGAATGGTATTTTTTTAAGAGATTTCACTGATGGTTTTTATTGTTGTTTTTGTTTTTAGGAGAACGTCCTTTCAAGTGTAAATATTGTGAGAAAGCGTTTGTAGATTCTAGAGCCTTGTCGGTGCACACACGACTTCATACCGGTGAAAGGGTAAGATTAAAGTCTTCGATAATAGTGGTCGCTTCGTGTTTTACGAATGTTTTGTATTACAGGTAACCTGTGACATCTGTCTGAAGACGTTCGCTAGCAGTTCGGGGTTGATCGTTCACCGGAGAATCCACCTGGGGATACATCCCTACAAATGTGACTACTGTCCGAAGTCTTTCGCACAATCGACGGCACTGAAGTATCATCTGAAGAAGCACGATACAGCTAACCTTCCTACCACGACATCCATATCGGACGACAATTCCAATCAACAACAGGAGACAGGCCACCTATCGGAGACGTTTTCGTCTGGTCAATCGAGTCCATCAACTGGTAGTCCGGAACCATCTTCTCAATCTGCCGGTGCAGTTCAAGTCCAGTGTCCAGAGTGTAACAAATCTTTCCGATCAGTCGAATACCTCGCCCGACACCGGAGAACCCACTCTGGTGAGAGGCCCTTCCAGGTGAGCGCTTCGACGGCTTCTCTGTGACCACTGATCTCCCCTCCCTGAAAATCCCCACCCACCAAGAAATCAGTAATATAGAGCAATTGTGAACCCCTTTTTTAGTGTGAGATCTGCGGCAAAAATTTCAGCACCATGAGCTACCTGGTCATCCACAGGAGACGGCACACTTCCGAGCGACCCTACAAATGTCCCCACGAGGAATGTCCCAAGGCCTTTGTAGACAGCCGAGCGCTGCAGGAGCACAGCCGTTCAGTACACTCCAAAATTCGGGTACCCTGCGAAACCTGCTCCAAAACGTACTCCAGCGTTAGCAACCTGATTGTCCATCGGAGAATCCACAGCGGAGTTCATCCGTTCGAATGCGATACCTGCGGAAGATCCTTTGCTCAGAAAAATGCCCTCAAGTATCACGTGAAGCAACACTCCAACAACAAGCAGAACGATCTCGCCATTCCCAATCCAATAATTGTACAGTGAGCGTCCATATTGTAACCACGCAAAGTTCGAAGTTTTACATGATTACATTCCTATGCACAGAGACAAGGAGAAACGAAAACTCCAAAAACCTACCAGAGCAGTATTGATTTAATTAGTAATGTAACCAAGATTCCTATAAAAAAAAACACAAAATATCCATCGGTGTAGAGACCAGAAAACTGAAAACGACTTAGGCTTATCGATTAAGTAATACCAAAAGAAAATTGTATGAATGTGAGCGACAGTGATAGGTTCTGTAACTAAAACAAATTTTAGACATCAAATCGAATGTTTTGAAGTGACCAGCAAGTGAGAGGAATCTTATTTAAAGAGATTTATATGAATTAATTTAACAAAAACCAAAACCAAACGACAACCAACCAGAAAGCCACTTACTAAAGAATCGTTCCTTATTTGAAGACTTTTAAATTAATTTTAGAGAATTAAGTGATGTAAAAACAAACTAAGGTGAACGAAACCAAAGTTCGAGTGTAGTAAAAATAACAATGAATAAAACTTTAATTTATTATGATAAAGAGTAAAAAAAGAAAACCAATCGAACTCAGGCGATCAAACCGCCTCGCCGATGATTTGTTTGTTGCCGAAAACGCCCTCTTTCAACTGTGGGGTTTGGGGATGAATCCAGGATAAACGGGATGGTGATAAATGTCGGATTACAATCGCAATCGCCTCAAGCCATCGTTTGTCTAATATGCGAACAAGTACTTTTGGGAGAAAAAACTTAAGCTGCATCTGCCACCTGCTCAGTTGCTTTTTTTCTTTTCCAATCCACCCGATTTCGAGTACTCACTTCTAAAAGGTGGGTAAGTACGTTTTACTTGCAGTTGAATTATTTTCCATATTTTTTTCTTTACATCCACCTTCGTTGATCTGATCCTGATGCAGTTGCGTAGGCCTACATATTCATATTCGTGGCAATTTTCGGCAAGGCTCTTCTGCTTCCCATATATCAATCAATTATCACGTCCACCTTTTGGCGTTTTTTTCCTTCATCATTCGTTTGTTCAGTTAAACTGTTGAAAATGTTGATTGTGATCGGTGTGTGCTGTTTGTAGGTAAGAACAAATATATTTATTATGGCAGGCACTGGAAAGGTGCTTCCGGGCGGCTTGTAAGTTAAACATATTTGTTGCAATGCTTTTTTCACTGGATTTTGCTGGACCATTGAAAATTGTTTAAGTTAAGAGGCTAAGAAAGATATTCACTTTATTCTTTTCGAAATCTTAATCCTGTAGCCAAGTTCTAATTCTAAATGCTGAATGGTTATTAGGCCAAAGCAAATAACAAATTCTTTTTTTTTTACAGCCGCACACCCTTCCCCCTCCTCCCATCGCATTTTCCAAAATTCCCGAAAGGGAAAATAAATGAAGTTTAAGGTATTTTATTGTAAAAAAAAATCTTCGAATTTCCAAACATGAAAGAGCAAAAGTCAAACTGTAGAAGTTGGGAATTGTATATCTTTTTGAATTCTATATTTATTCAAAATTTCGATCTAAAATACTCGATTTTTCAATTTAGCACTTTTGTACAATGTAGATTGAACGCAAGTTTGTTGTGGGCAAGCTTTTGCCAATTCGTTCAAATTTATTGAAAAGTTTGGTTTTTTTATATTATCCCCCCTCTCGTTTAATATTTGAAATTTGTTCCAGTCTTAACATAGTCATATTTTGAAGAAAAAAACATAGTCATTTGAATGTTTGGAAGATAAATGCAAAGCTAGCACAGAGATAGCGTTCAGCAGCTGACTTAAAAAGGCAGAAATTCTGTCTGTAGGTAGGTACGCGTATTGATGCTTCATGGTCCCTTGAATAAAGCTACGAATGAAAAATATATAATCGTATTTAGAAGTAATTTTTCAACAATATATGTTGTCTCAAAAACCACATATTCTGTAACTTTTTAACTAACTATTTTTTAAACCCCAACTTTACAGTGTGTTTAGTTTTCGGGTAAAAAATTCAGTTGTTCGCCAAAAATTACTGAACATTCCGTAAACATTTACCGAAAATTCAGTGATGAAAACGCCAAATTGATGAACTTTTTAAAGTTTGTTCGGTAAGCATTGCGTATTTCGTTAGTCCAAAATTCAGCCTTTACTCCAATCATGAGTTCTTTATATTTCAACGTAATTGTCATAAGATGTGAACGTCAGCTGCGATGATTCGATTTAAACCGCCGGAATGAACCTTCCAGCGCAACCGCATTCCTTATGAATGAAGGAAAGTTGTTTAAAGGGTGATACGGTCAAAATTTGGTCAAGGGAAAACGCGTGTAAATCGGTGAAATCGTATATTTAAAAAATCAAATTAAATTTTTTTTTTCAAGTTGAATTATTATAAATTTCAGGAAAAATATTTAGTTAGGATTCCGCTTTTCCAAATCCGAATTGCCGGGCCTTACGCTTAACCCCTGCCATCAGATTTTGTACAGCCACCTTGTCCACCTTCTTCGCCGCAGAAAGCCAGTTTGCCTTGAACTGTGCTCGTCCTTAGCAGTTTTTTGGTCTTCTTTAGGTTCCGCTTGACAATAGCCCAGTATTTCTCAATTGGGCGGAGCTCTGGCGTGTTGGGAGGGTTCTTGTCCTTGGGAACCACCTACACGTTGTTGGCGGCGTACCACTCCATGGCCTTTTTACCGAAATGGCAAGATGCCAAATCCGGCCAAAACAGTACGGAACAACCGTGTTTCTTGATGAAAGGCAGCAGACGTTTATTCAAACACTTTTTCACGTAAATTTCTTGGTTGACAGTCCCGGAAGCTATGAAAATGCTGCTTTTCAAGCCACAGGTACAGATGGCTTGCCAAACCAGATATTTCTTCGCGAACTTAACAGTTTCATGTGCTTGAAAATATCTGCTACCTTTCCCCTTCCTTTTGTCGTATAAAACTCCTGTCCCGGAAGCTGCTTGTAGTCGGCTTTGACGTAGGTTTCGTCGTCCATTACCACGCAGTCAAACTTCGTCAGCATCGTCGTGTACAGCCTCCGGGATCGCGCTTTGGCCGTCGTATTTTGTTTATCATCGCGATTTGGAGTCACTACCTCCTTGTAAGTCGATAGTCCGGCACGTTTTTTGGCTCAATGCACGGTTGTAGACGATACACCCAGCTTATTTGCGGCATCTCGGAGAGAGAGGTTAGGGTTTCGCTTGAAACTACCGGCAACTCTTTTTGTTGTCTCAGCGGCTTCCGGTTTTCGATTTCCCCCCGATCCAGACTTCCTGGCTGTCGACAAACGTTCCCCAAACACTTTAATAACGTTTGTAACGGTAGATTTGGCAACTTTTAGCAATTTTGCCAGCTTTGCGTGCGAGTAGCTCGGATTTTCGCGATGCGCGAGCAAAATTTTGATACGCTGCTCTTCTTCCTTGGACGGCATTTTGACAACTGAAGAGTGAATTCCAAAATCAAAATAGGAGCAACATTCTACTTACACACACCTTTAAAATGAGGGGTGTTCAGGTTTTTTAATGCAAAATTGAAATAAATACGTCAAGTTGATATTGACCAAATTTTGACCGTAACATTATTTTTTGTAAAAGTTACAAGCCAAAGAAAAATGGCACATGCTCACACCTTAGAGGGGGTGACTATGGGCCACCTTTGTAGTAGTTGCCCGATTTAATTTAATGAAATATGTTACCATTAATTAAAAAAAAAATGAATCTATATGTTTTAGTGAGAATGATCCTGAAGAGTGTAAAAATTTCATCTGCCATGGATTTTGGCTTACAGTTATATTTCATGATGATAAAAAATATTAATCAGCAACACGGTCATTGATGCGGTCACAGTTATGGGACTTGTAAGTCGTTGATAATAGCCGGATGGTCCAGTGCGACGATTGTGATGGATGGAACCACTTTAGTTGTTTGGGTGTGAACCAAAGTGTGGAGAACAAAAAGTGGAATTGTTCACAGTGCCAGGCGAAGAAAAAGAAGAAGACGAGTGCTACGAAGGTTACCAGGAACACCGCTGCAGCGAAGAAGGTAGAAAAGTCGAAACCGGAGAAAACCAGAGACGGGAAGAAGAACAAGACTTCATCTGCGAGATGGAGATTCTCTGCCGAGGAAACCCGTGAGAAACCACGAAACCACCAAAGATAGTATCTGTAAAGTCAGCGGGATCGAGAAGGTAAGCGAAACCGCATCTAGAACTGCAATTGCAGAAACTTGAAGCAGAACAGAAGCTGGAGGACGAAAAAGAGGAAATTGTGGAAAATGGATTCTAGCGATGATTCCGAGGAGGAAACGGTGACAGACAGCAGCGATGACTCAGTGAGGACGAAAAAGGAGGAACTAACGATTCCAGCTTCAATCCCAAGGGTCGTTCAAAAGCAAAAGCAAGCAAAAAGACGCAACCAGTAACCCGTTAACCTGTAACCTGAGTGTTGTCCCTAAGGACTTGCCTTTGTTCTCAGGGAATCCCGAGGAATGGCCGAAGAATTTCACCACTTTTGAAAGCACAACCCGGATGTGCAGCTACACAGACGACGAAAACATGATACGACAGAGGAACTGCCTGAAGGGAGACGCGTTTGCAGCCTTTCGTGAACAGGGCGATGGATGCGCTCAAGTTGAAGTTTGGACAGCCGAGGTTTATCATCGAATCCTTGAAAGACAAGGTTCTTGCCATTCCACCGGTCGACCCTGAGTCTTAGAACGCGATGGTCGATTTCGCGCTGGACGTCCAAAACCTGACGGTGGCGATCGACGTCTGTGGTCGGAAGAAGCTCAAGCAGAATGCTTCGTTGCTGAACTTACTGGTTTCCAAGCTTCCGGGACCAATGCAACTATTTACAGTAGGCGAAACACTTCAGAAATATTCGGAAGGTCAACCTGAAGACTTTTGGCAAGTGGATCTACGAGATATGCGAAGACGCCTGTCTGGTTTCGAAGTCCGTCAAACCAAAGTATCGTCACACAAACAGGAGCCACGCAGGAGAGCTAAATCATACGTGAATGCCCACGTTAAGCACCAGGGGGAGTACCGCGCTCATTTGCCATGAGGTAATGCATCATCAGCCGGAGCCAGAAGAGCCTACCCCACAGCGTCTGCAGGGGATCTTATACATCTCTCGCAAACTGCCAAGAGAATCGAAGTTGTCATACGATGCACGGTGGACAATCACACGCGAAGCCTAAATGTGCCGGAAATGCCTGAAGCGCCACAGAGGAGGATGTGTGTCCAGGTACTGCGGATTCAACTGATGCACATGCAAACAACACCCATTGCTGCACAAGCAGCTAAATCCTGATTCCGCGCCCATACAGCCAAACGCAGCGTCAACTCCCAGGTATTCAGGTAAACTTCACCTTGCTGAGGTAACTTTAACCTTTTTTGCTATAGCTTGATTAGTTTCATCTGATTTAGCCTATTGGTAAGGTGTCGAAGAGATAATCAGAAGATTAGAATTCGATTACTGGTCGAGGTGATTTTTTTCATATATTATACATGCAGATATAAACCAAAATATGAGCGCTAATAATCATAGCAGCTTTGCTTACTAGCGACACGGCGCATACGTCGCGACGTTGAAAATCATAACGACGTATAGTGAGTTTCCAAGGAGACTTGGAGTATGCGATTGATGGCCTAAGGAAAATCAACAGTAAATAAAATAAACAAAGTTTATGCACTACATGAAAATCGCCTACTGGACTGAAAAAAAGAATAACAAGCCTTCGAGTGACAGGAATCTCGCTAGTAAAAAGTGTCGCTAGTAAAACTGTCGCTATTCGGTTTGGTGCTATACACATAATACCATTCATGATCGATTTTTTTGATTGTTGCCTTATACGACTTGTAGCACCATCCAGAAACATAATGTATGAGTGTATGTGAATTGTTTCTATTCTACAAACAGGCATACATTATTTTATTATTGCTTGCTTTGATGGACTTACCGTTTAGTGCAAAATGCATCGATCATAAATGGTAAAGAAAACAAAATTTCACCCCGACCAGGAATCGAACTCGTGTCTACTGATTACCTCTCCGACACCTTACCAATAGGCCAAATCGTCAGATGAAACAAGTCAAGCTGTAGCTTTAAAATTCAGTTGTTTCATTGAGTTGAATTCGCTGCTAGATTCTACGGCAGAAAACGCTCATCGTGCCCCGCTTAAACTTTTGCTTAAAACTGCCCCAGGGGGGGTTCTCATTATGTAACTGATATTCATATTTCAGCCAAAAAAAAATTAAAATGCATTTTAAAACGTTTTTATCTGCTTTTTCATGAGTGTATGTGAATTGTTTCTATTCTACAAACAGACATACATTATTTTATTATTGCTTGCTTTGATGGACTTACCGTTTAGTGCAAAATGCATCGATCATAAATGGTAAAGAAAACAAAATTTCACCCCGACCAGGAATCGAACTCGTGTCTACTGATTACCTCTCCGACACCTTACCAATAGGCCAAATCGTCAGATGAAACAAGTCAAGCTGTAGCTTTAAAATTCAGTTGTTTCATTGAGTTGAATTCGCTGCTAGATTCTACGGCAGAAAACGCTCATCGTGCCCCGCTTAAACTTTTGCTTAAAACTGCCCCAGGGGGGGTTCTCATTATGTAACTGATATTCATATTTCAGCCAAAAAAAAATTAAAATGCATTTTAAAACGTTTTTATCTGCTTTTTCAAATTTCAGCCAGTTAGGAAATAGACTTTTTTAGTGTCTGAACATCAAACAATGATGCAACTCACAAATTAAAGCTGTAAAAAATATTTAAATCACGCAACAATCGTCACAATATTAATCAGCTGATTTTCACACCTGTTCATCATTCTTTCTTAATCCGTTTTGAACAAGGCTCTTTCAATATTTCTTTTTTCTTCTTCCGAGATTTAAGCTTACGCAATATGGTTTTCTTTCTCTTTGTTCGGAAAATCTTCGGCCCGCAACCAAAACAGAAAACCAAAATCCATTGAGTTAAGATCAAAACAAAACACCACAGTAAAACCCCACCGCGTCGTCGTGGAGGAAGTAAACTCGTCGAATGAATGAACAAAGGGGATGCCCCCGCGCACAAAACAAAACAGATACCTAGCCTTCAATGCATGAATGAGATGAAAAAAAACATCTCGCGGCAGAAAAAAGGGCAGTGTACCGGTTAAGTGTGGAGCAAAAAGTCAAAATAAAAAAGCGCGAAAATCATTAACATACATACCACCACCATATGATTAGTGCTGGCGCTTTAATTAACCATTATGTTCGTCGGGAGTTTTTTTTAAACTTCTCGAATTGAAATTGGCGTTTAGGTGACCGCATAAAATGCGTTTTGTGAGCACGACAGCATAACCAAATTTTTATGAGCCGCAATTGTGAATAATTGAAGATAAACATTTTGCATTGAATTTTGAGTGGTTGGTGAAATTCGGGCTTTCGAAATTTAAAGATCCCCTTGTTTATTTTTGCTTCGAATTTAAAGCCCAGCTGGAGGAATAATAATGAGTCGTCTGTTTTTTTTTTCTTAGAATAACTTTCCCATGGTTAGGTTTAACAACAGTCGAATTGATCGATATCTCGCAAGATATCGGTTACATGGCTGAATAAGTCCGATGATGATCAAACAATATCCAGGTGATGACCAACTGTCCACTGCGTTGTTTCATTACGTTTTGTTTTCCGGAGGAACCTTTTTTTTGGTAGCATAAAACTATCCCAAACATTACCCATTTACCCTTCACGACTGTCGGCCGTTTGCATTTGTTTGATTACCTGATTGCGTCACCGAAAGAACGACAGCCAGCCAGAAAGGGTAAAGGTAGAAGAAATTGTCCTTAGCGTATGACCCCTTGTGTCTTGCTTTTACCGCGCGTCGTCAACCCCTTTCTTATGATTTAATTCTCCGGTTGTTTTTTTTTTTTTTTTGGAAGGATTTTGCCCTTTTCAAGACGACAGTTTCACCCTTTCACCGGAACCAGCGAAAATAAAACACCGCATTTGAATAAACAATTTTAATGATTTAAATTTACCTCCGGGCAATGGTCAGCTGGTCAATGGTCTAGTTGTGTTGTTTTTTGCCGGTGCTCCTATCCAGGAAACATTAGGAAGAAGGACCTTGACCGTTGTCCAATTTCTTTGTAGCCTTCATCA
Organism: Uranotaenia lowii; assembly: GCF_029784155.1. Taxonomy (NCBI): domain Eukaryota; kingdom Metazoa; phylum Arthropoda; class Insecta; order Diptera; family Culicidae; genus Uranotaenia; species Uranotaenia lowii. The sequence goes on from NC_073692.1 coordinate 16,831,559, forward strand.
GAACAGTTACGAGGTTGAAAAAATGTTCATTATGGTCGTGGGAAAATTTGGAATCTTAGGAACTGGTTTGGTCAGTTTTTTTTCCATCCCGTGGTCCTATTTCTAGGGCCAAGGAAACGAGAAAAAAAAGTCCAAACAACTATTCTTGACCACTCAACGGTCCTTGGAAAGCTCGTTCTTGGAATAATAAAATCTTAATCATTCCATTTCGGGATTGTTTGCTCATATCGCTAATTTGCATTTTCTTAGGTCGAAATTCCGTCGATCTGCTGGACAACGGTCAGTTTTCTAGTCTCCGGAGATGGGAAAAACCGTTAGAAGCAGCCGTGAGAAAAGGGTTATGATTGTACAAAAAATCTTTTCAGGTACCTGATTAAAAGTTTAATTATTCAACGGGTTTATTTACCATCATTCAGCACATTTTCACAAATTTCGACCTTAAGGTGCATTTTTCAATGGTCCTGCAGTCTCAATTTTTTACTAGAAATGAAGCGTTTTTAAGCAAAGTTTTCAAATAAAAAAAATGTTTTCCTGATTTTATTTTATTAAATTGCTTTATCCAAACTGGCTGCTTTTTGTTTAAGCACCAATTTCTAGGAAAATGATATTCTCAAACTTTGCGATGCAAGTCACTTTAAAGCATTTCGATCAAGTGCTTGAAATACCTATGTTTCATCTTCAAATATCATGAAACTCCACGAGATTTTTTTTTTACAATTTCTCTATTTGAAACGGCTCGATACCTTTAGGCTTCAAGGAGCCAAAATCGATTTTGTTTGTTTACAATTGTTTGCTTAACTTAACACATTGTGAGAGAATAAAGGAAGATTGGACATGAGACGGGAAAATATACGAATAAAATCCCGACTCAGGTCCAACCTATTTAACCAGGGTTTAAAGCTTACCTTTGGGATAATCGAGTGGAGCCACCGACCCATCTCATCATCGTCCTATTTGCGCTGCCAGTTGACAAGAGCGTTCCCTCGTACCAAGAAGTAGAATTCGTTGAAGACGATTTCACGTGGATACGTGTCGCCTTCCGTCGCCCCCACCTTTGCCAGAGAGTCTGCCTTCTCATTACCCACTATCGAGCAATGCGATGGAAAAGCGACGTCTTGTTAAAGCACTCAAAATATCCCGTATCTTCTCTAGGAAGAACGGCGAATGCTTTCCCGGTCTTATTGAACGGATTGCTTCAACAGAGCTTAGACTATCCGTTACAATATAGTAGTGCCCAACAGGCTGTGAGACGATGCTATCCAAGGCCCAGTAAATAGCAGCTAATTCTGCCATAGATATATACCGAGCATGGTGACTGGAGATTATAAGAGGCGCTGTTTCGTTGAAAACTCCAAATCCCGTTTTATCCTCAATAAGAGACCCATCGGTAAAGTACATTTTATCAGCATCGACGTGTCTATATTTAGCTTCGAAAATTCTTGGGAACAGAAGTGGGCGATGTGGATCCGGGATTCCACGAATTTCCTGCTGCATAGACAAATCAAACTGGACAGATGAATTATCGTTATTTGGGCTGAAAACACGAGTTGGAGAGTACGAAGAAGGATTTACATGCATTGACATGAGGACATGGTATATAGACATAAATCTGGTTTGACGATTTTGCTCTAGTAACCTTTCAAAATTAACGATCACCAATGGGTTCATGACCTCACACCTGATGATGATGATGATGGCCCACCTCCACTCCCCCGTACATGGGATTTGGGCTAGTTATCTTATTAGATATTTTACAGTCTTTAGCCATATGTCAGTTCATTTTCCATCACTTTATTCACTTTTAACTACCCATGTACGTCCATCTTGATTTTTTTTACTGTTCGTGCTACTACTGTCTTTGTTTCAACTTTTGAACAGGGACCATCTGGGATAAGGGTTATTTTGGGAAAAGTCCCGCCCACACACATATGAGTCCAAGAAAGGGTTTTACCGCGCCCCAAATCGCGTTGCTTTTGTAAAGGTGTCATATGCGGCCCAGAGACGTATGTTCAGTTGATCATCATCACCAGGTAACTGAATTACACACATTTAGAACACGTACTTATAAACTTATTCTAGTTTTCACAAACGTCAAACACTTATTCTTAAATCTAGTTAGGACTTGTTCATTTTTAATTTCACTCGGTAAACTATTGAACATTTTCACACCACGGTAGAACAGAGAGTTTTGTGACGAAGCCAGGAGGAATGAGGCCGATCTTATTTCATTCGAAAAACGGGTTTCATAGCGATGCAGATCCGTACCTCTTATTATCCATTGTTGGAGATATTCGGGAGCGATGCCTTTGGTTATTTTGAATATAAGGAGCATTGTGAGGAATGTGACACGTTGTCGAACAGATAGCCATTGTAATGTATCTAACATGATGCGGACAGGAGTTCTTTTATTACAGCGCAGAATCAATCTCATCACTTTATTTTGCAGTTTTTGCAGTCTGATCATTTGTTTTTCATTGGCGAAACATATAATTGATGGACAAAACTCAAAATGAGGTGATATCAAGGCTTTGTACAAGTATATCAAGCTCCATTGCGACAAGTCTTTTCGCAGGCGGCAGAGGATTCCATATTTTTGAGCGATTTTTTTAACGGTATAGTCGATGTGTTTATCAAAATTGATTTTGTTGTCTACTATAACACCCAGGTACTTTATTTCAGCAACCATTTCTAGGCGAGTGCCATCAATTTGGACATTGAACGAATCACAGTTGACATTTCTGTTGGACACAACCATACATTTAGTCTTTGACACATTTAACTTAAGTCTTTTGAAGGATGAGGAACCGAAGTGATAGTAGGGTGATTTGCCAATCGTTGTCCCCTAACCCATTGTTGCACAGCATGACTTTAATTGTCCATATTTTAGCTGTTTTTCAACTTTTCCTCAAAAATAATACAGAATCATGTAATTCGGAATGTTTTCTGATGAAATGAGGCTTTTGTGATATTTTCTGCTGGTAAGTATGCATCTTACGACAGTTTTAATTTTTCTTGTTTTTTCGCGCGATTTTTGTGCTAATTGTTAACAAAAACCTTAACATTCCTTCTACGGCAAATAAGGTTTTACGTCAGAACAAAACATTTTTCGTATCAGTTTTCTATACGACACGATTGTTGGACAATTTTAGCACCATGATTTTGAAAAATAATTATGATCCATACTTAACCAGAAAAAATGTTGGATCGTGCAACAATTGGTCCGCTCAATCTCCTCCTGCCCCATTGTTGTACATAATTCCGCTGCAAAATTTGATTGGAAATTTCAAATTTATAAATTCGTATGCCTCCAATAACTTTGTTTGGTTGTTTTTAGAACAAAAAATAGCAATAAAGGTTTTGAAAGCGATTGATTAAGTCCTGAATTATAACGTGTTTTGAATTAGTATGGAGGCTTGTACGGAAAAATCCAAATATTCATTCAAAAACCATCAGAGATGTACTGAAAGTTCAAAAACATAATTTTGTATTTTTAAAATATTTCTTGGTTCTTGCAAAACATTGCATGTGAACAAAAACTAAACCTAACTTGTACTTCAGAAATGATAGTCGATGTCATACAAAAAATTCAAAAAAGGTAAATATTTTTTAATTTTAGTGTATTGACAGCTAATTTGAAAGCTGGTTAACCAGATGAAAATAAGAATCGCATTATACTGCTTTGCATAGCCAATAAGTGTGATGATTCAAAACTTTCGCAAAAAATCATTCGTCATGAAATTATTGAAAGCTTCAGAAAGCAAAACCTGCAATTTTACTATACTTTTCAATGGATTATGATTTTTTATTTCGAAATTGTTATAACTCTTTTCATGAAATACTTCTCATGCTCATGCTCATGCTAGCAAACAATTATTCTTAGGAATGGGCCAAATCAATAATTTAAAACAAAATTCATTTCTAACTTATTTGAATTTCTTGTATATGCGAAAAGTTCTTCTTGCATACAAATTGTCATACAACATTGAACACGTTCATTGACTACATGCAACTAAAACAACTCGAATTGTCTATTGATATGATATGTTTTTTTTCTGAATAAGTGGATATTTACGTTTAACTAGTAATTTTAGTAAATTCTGTTCTTTAATTAATTATTTTACACTCAGAATTTTCACATTTTTTGCACTCAATGTTGATTTTAATAATTAATTCAATAATTCAAAGACACTTTATATATCCATAAGTTTATTTTTTCTACCGTCAAATCTTAAAAATGTAGTTTTGAAATTATTAAACTCGTTGAAAAACTTATGTTTTCAAAATTTAGTTTTTTTTATTTTCTTTTATTTTTATAATTAATATTAGTTCTTTATATGAAAGTCGGGCAATTTGCGTTGTCTGAAAAATGTCAAAGTCAACTCAACTGCATTGGCTTTGAGAGACTACTTTTTTATCAGATTTATTTTTAAATCCTTTATCCCGACCATTTACTCAACATTTTATGCAAAGAATCTAAAAGCTGTTCTGAAAAAATCTATTTCTCTAATTTCGTGACGACAAATCAAAAAGAATTTTATTCCATGTCAACAGCGATCCCTTTGATATTGTTATTAATATTGTCAGAATATTGTACAGAAGGAAAACTTCGACCCTTAATTTCAGAAACTAGAAGTCGAATGTTGGAAGACCCGAAATATTACTTATCTAACGTGCAATTTTCTCAGGAATTCGAATCTGCCGTTGAGTTGCCGTCACTGGAGACATCTAAGTGAAGCTTCATTTGGCCCTTATCATCCAGAAAAATAAACAGTCATAGCTTTGTGAAACTTAATTGGATCCAAAACAGTTTTTCAGCCGGAAAACTGTCGGGAAGCATTTCTATGTGATGTGATTGTTTCCTGAAGATTGATGAAATGCTACAGAGGTTACATTAATTACAAATAAACCCACTTATATGAAAAAGATATTTAAATCAATTAACTTTTCGAAAAAAAAAATTCTTATACAAAATTGTATAGCATGAGCATAAATCAGTCAAACGATCTGAAACTTTGGGTGTGGTTGTGTCCATTTTCAAGTTTTAAATTGAGATTCATTATTTTAAAAATCGATCGACTTCCAAGTGAGTTCTAAATCATTTGTTTTGTAAAATCGGATCTTCTTCATAGGGGTAAAAGGGGGCAAAACAGATCATGATCTCTAATTTTTTCACCTGTTAATAGCCACTTAAAAATCAAGCATTAAATACCTTTCAGTTCATTCTATGGGATTTTGAAGACATAAAGATTTATGTTGGTAGGACATATAAAGAAAAAGGCTCAGCACTGGGCAAATTAGGTTAAATAACACTCCACTCAAATGGCTTCGGGTAAATTAAGAGGTGGATTTGAGTTTCTGAGGAAACTTCACGTGTGATAAATGCCATTCCAGACACTCAAACCGGCGGCTTTGTGTTTTTTTTTTAAGGCGGAATTGGAATTGGAAAGTGCATTGGACGGTTTATATGGAAGACCCCCTCCCCCCTCTCATAAGGGGCCGTCTAAAAATTAGATTGCATTTGAACTAGAAGATCTCTTTATAGCTTCCGTAACAAATATCAGCCTATTCGACCTCATGGTGACTGATTTTTAAAATGTGCAACCATTGGAAAAAATCGGACAACATTATGCACGACACAAAATTTGCCTGTGCAACTATTGGGCACAGACAAGCTGTTTTAAATGATTTTTTAAATTTGTATGTCACTTTTTTCAAACACTTGAACTTTTGGGTCTTGTTGACCAATCCTGTATTAGTGCATCGACAAAAAAAATCGAGTGAATTTGGTTAAAATCACTAAAATACAGCATAAACACCAAAATCAAGTGCTTAGCTGTGCAACGATTGGCAAATCACCCTAGATTGATCGATCTATCAAAGAGAGTATTCCTGCCAAAACTTCAAGACTCATGTTGTGCGTTGAGGGCATACAGCCCAAAGCGATGCGAAGACAACGGCATTGGATACGCTCGAGTTTGATGAGGTGAGTTTTTGCAGCTGACTGAAAACAGAAGCTACCATATTCCATCAATGAAAGAATAGTTGTTTGATGCAATTTTAAAAGATCTTACGGATGGGCTCCCCACCAGTGATTGATCGGAGAAAATTGATTCTCTGTTGGCATTTTCCTTTCAGATACTCAATGTGTGCTCTCCAGGTACATTTGGAATCAAACCAAACCCCAAGATACTTAAAACACCTCGATTGAGTGATCGTTCTGCCAAGAAGTTGGAGCTGTAGTTGAGCTGGTTTATGCTTTTAGAGAAAACCACCAACTCAGTTTTCTCTGGAGAGAACTCGATCCCAAGCCCAAAAGCCCAGGATGATAATCTGTTTAAAGTATCTTGTAAAGGTCTGTGCAGATGTGACTCAGTATTACCTGTTACAAATGCTACGCCATCATCTGCAAGTTATCTTAGCGTGCAGCCTTCAGAGAGACAACTGTCGATGTCACTTACGTAAAAGTTGTACAAAAGTGAACTCAAACATGAACCCTGCGGGAGGCCCATGTAGGAGGTTCTTCTAATTGCAATATCTCCGTGAGCAAACTTCAGATGTTTCTCACAAAGCAAGCTGTATAAGATGTTGTTCAATAGTGAAGGCAGACCCCGGGAGTGCAACTTGTCTAACAACACCTCTATTGAGACTGCATCAAAAGCTCCCTTTATGTCTAGAAACACTGAAGCCATTTGCTCACGTTTTGGAGATTTTATTTTGTATGAAATAATTATTCTTCAAGAATGCAACTTATCTTAACTATATATAACAGGAGATTGGGGTGTCAAATGAAATTGCATATCATTACATAATAAATCAAACTTAATGGGTCAAAATGTTGGTGTTAAGTTGTACGCAATACTGAATGTAATACAAAAAAAACCAAACTAATTATAAAACATTTCAAGCTTTTGGTTTTTGAGAATCTCCAATTTATGTGACACGCAATTTAACTTTTGTAGTTTTCCTATCAGTTTAAAAATCTTTTTCTTTATCTGACTATAATCGTTGATAAACAAGATTTTTATAAAGGGTTTGTTTCGAGAAGCACCTCGATGGCAACTTTCTAACTATAATTGCTGAATGGCGAAATTTTTAGCTTTTCAGTATACAAAAAAGTATTGCCAAAAGTTTTCACTTTGTGTAATGCTAATGGTAGACTGCTTAAATAATGGCCCACTGACTCTGCTGTCGTGATTTTATGATTCTTACGAATCTTAATTCAGAGATTCACTCAGACGCGTCTGTCGCTCACAAGAACAGATCAATGAATGGCTGTTTTGTTTGTTTTGCCAAAATAACAAACATGGCCATAGAATTTATTTTCATTTATCTTCAGTGTTGCCGAATACAAATATAATTTAATTTTATTATTATGAAATCTGATATATTTTTTGTGAATTCTTTATTTCATCTCTACATTCCATTTCACCTTCATTCTCAATAGAAACTTTTATTAACAGACTTTTGTTTTTTTCTAAAACAAAATTTTATTTTTTAAATATCCTTCGTCTCAATTCTACATTCCATTATTAGCCAAAAGCTTTCCAAATCTGTGTTTTCCTGTCGCTCTGTTTTTGTTTACCAGAGCTGAAACCATGCGAATACATTCCCAGACAACCATTTGGTGGGTATATCTAATTTGCAACACAAATATACGGGCAAATATACGTGTAAACATATCGCATATAATGCAGCAAAACCAGTATATACGTATCATTTTGGAGGCCATAGAGGTATATTAGCACACATATTCTTGATTTGGGTTGTTTTGTCGTAATAAAATCATGCAATGTATTTAAATACAATAAAGAATATGCAAGGGAAGCACATTGTAAGTGCATATATACGAATTGTCGTAATAAAAACATGCAATGCATTTAAATACGATAAAGGACATGCATGGGCCGCACATTTTAGGTGCAGATATACGAAAATGAGTTTAAATAACATTCATACGATATAATCTGAAAAATAATATACGACTTCTGGTTGTCGGGGTTCTAAGCAACAGTCTTCCCAAACTGTGTTTACCAGAGCCTGAACAATAAGAGAGTATTCTTAGCAACAACCTTCCCAACCAAGCTAAACCAAAGCAAAAAATCAGCAGCATCAGCCTTAAAAATCTGCGCTTCCTAAACCAATCCGCCTTTCTCACCGGGAGGCCGAAAAATGAATAAAAATTTGCACTTTGCGTATCCATCTTTATGCACAAGAAGGCCAAATCAAAACAAACAATCAGCAGAAGCTGACCTCAAATCTGCGCTTCCTGAGCAAATTCCCTTTTTTTTCCACCAGAAGACGAAATCATAACAAAGAATCAGAAGCAGCCGCCTAAAAAATCTGCACTTCCTAAGCCAATCCGGCTTTTGCCACCGGAAGGCCAAATCAAAGCAAACAATAGGCAGAAGCTTTAAAAACCTGCGCTTTTTAAGCCAATCCATCTTTTTCCATCAAAAGGCCAAATTAAAGCAAACAATCAGCAACAGCTTTAAAAATCTGCGCTTTCCAAGCTGCGCCTAAAAAATCTGCACTTCCTAAGCCAATCCGGCTTTTGCCACCGGAAGGCCAAATCAAAGCAAACAATAGGCAGAAGCTTTAAAAACCTGCGCTTTTTAAGCCAATCCATCTTTTTCCATCAAAAGGCCAAATTAAAGCAAACAATCAGCAACAGCTTTAAAAATCTGCGCTTTCCAAGCTGCGCCTAAAAAATCTGCACTTCCTAAGCCAATCCGGCTTTTGCCACCGGAAGGCCAAATCAAAGCAAACAATAGGCAGAAGCTTTAAAAACCTGCGCTTTTTAAGCCAATCCATCTTTTTCCATCAAAAGGCCAAATTAAAGCAAACAATCAGCAACAGCTTTAAAAATCTGCGCTTTCCAAGCTCATCCGTCTTTTTCCAACGGAAGCCTGAAACAATATGCGCTTCCTAAGCAAATCCATCATTTTTCACCGGAAGGCCAAATCAAAGCAAACAATCAGAGGCAGCTTTGAAAATCTTAGCTTTCTAAGCCATTTCGTGTTTTTCCACCAGAGAGCCAAATTAAAACAAACAATAGGCAGCAGCTTTAAAAATCTGCGCTTTCTGAGCCGTCTTTTTTTTTCCACCAGAAGGCAAAATCAAAGCAAACAATCAGTAACTGCTTTAAAAATCTTCGCTTTCTAAGCCAATCCACCTTTTTCCACCGGAAGGCCAAATCAAAGCAAACAATCAGCAACTGCTTTGAAAATCTGCGCTTTCCAAGTAAATTCGCCTTTTCCCACCGGAAGTCCAATCAAAGATCTGCGTTTCCTTAGCTAATCCGTATTTTTCCACCGGAAGGCCAAATCAAAACAAACAATTGGCAGCAGCTTTAAAAATCTGCGCTTTCTAAGCCAATCCACCTTTTTCCACCGGAAGGCCAAATCAAAGCAAACAATCAGCAACTGCTTTAAAAATCTGCGCTTTCCATGCCAATTCGCCTTTTTCCACCGGAAGGCCTCATCAAAAATCTATGCTTCCTAAGCCAATCCATCCTTTTCCACCGGAAAGCCAAATCAAAACAAACAATAGGCAGCAGCTTAAAAAATCTGCACTTTCTAAGCCAATCCATCTTTTTCCACCAGAAAGCCAAAGCAAACAATCTGCAAATGCCTTAATAATCTTCGCTTTCCAAGCCAATTCGCCTTTTTTCACCGGAAGGCCTTATCAAAATTCTGCGCTTCCTAAGCCAATCGGCCTTTTTCCACCGGAAGGTTAAACGAAAAGAAAACAATAGACAGCAGCTTGAAAAATCTGCGCTTTCTAAGCCAATCCGTCTTTTTCCACCAAAAAGACAAGCTTTAAAAATCTGCGTTTTCTAAGCCAATCCGTCTTTTTCCATCAGAAGGCCAAATAAAAGCAAACAGTCAGCAACTACTTTAAAAATCTGCCCTTTCCAAGCCAATCCGCCTTGTTCCACCTTGTTAAAAATCCACGCTTCCTAAGCCAATCCGTCTTTTTTCCACCGGAAGGCCAAATCAAAGCAAACAATAGGCAGCAGCTTTAAAAACCTGCGTATTCCAGGCCAATCCGTCTTTTTCCACCGGAAGGCCAATTAAAAAATCTGTGCTTTCCAAGCCAATTCTTACTTTTCCACCAGAAGGTCAAATCAAAGCAACAATAGGCAGTAGCTTTTAAAATCTGCGCTTTCTAAGCCAATTCGTCTTTTTCCTCCAGACAGCCAAATCAAAGCAAACAATCAGCAACTACTTTAAGAATCTGCGCTTTCCAAGCCAATTGGTCTATTTCAACCGGAAGGCCTAATAAAAAATATGCGCTACCTAAGCCAACTCGATGCTTTCCATCGGAAGGCCAAATCAAAACAAACGATAGGCAGCAGCTTTTAAAATATGCGCTCCCTGGGCCAATCCATTTTTCTAGCGGAGGCCAAATAGAAAAAAAAATCGTAGCAGCAGCCTCAAAAATCTGTGCTCCCTGTGCCAATCCGTCTTTCTACCGGAGACCGAATCATAAACCAATTTTTCGTAGCAACATTCACGACAATTCATTGTCGTGAATTTTACGATTCTTACGAATATTAATTCCCAAGTTCACTCGTAGATTCACTATGTTTGGTATATGAATTTCTATAATTTTGAGATGTTCTCAATCTTAAAACGAAACTTATGTGACTTTTACAGTGAAACAAATAATTCATGCTAACAAATGTTAAGAAAATGAAAATTTTATTCAAGCATTTGCCATATTTGTTCAATCAAGAGCAAATATGGTAAAAGTCAAAAAAACATCCTGAGGTTTTAAAAAAAAAATTGTAAAGCTGATCAGTTTTTTCATCAATAGTTTGATTTTTATGTTTCAATCTAAGTTGTTAGTCTTACAATTTTTATCCAACGAAAGCAGGTGTTTACCAACTGAGCTATGCTTCAGTTATCCGTTTAAAAATATTATATTAAAGTTTAAAAGCACCACCTTTTACACCCGCGGTATCTACCATAACATATCATGACTTTTTCTAACACATTTTAAAATGTCCCACTTTTTCAGCTTTGACCTGCTTTTTTTTCAAAATGTCCCGCTTTTTTTCGTTAACCAATTGGCAAGCCTAGTTTTCATTCATACACTGCCGGCCATAAATTTGGGGTCACCCCGTCAAATCGTACAAAAATTGTTTGGCCATTTCTCAGTCATCCTATGACATAAGGCATTTTTTTATATCATTCATGATTAGCAAAACCTTTTTCATATTTATTTGGCAAAATAAATATGTTTACTTTCTATGACTTGATCTAGACGTTAAGTTCGAACAGTATAAATAATTCGCACTTCAGATTCAAACCTGATAGCTCACTCTCATCAGGACCCAATTTTAAAATTCGAGTTGCATTCGCGAATTCTTTTTTATACTTATCAAAACACATTTGTTACATTTTGTGCAAAAAATGTGCATAGTTTTCTAAACAGATAAAACAGCTACTTAAGTTATTGACCTAAAGTTTGAGATCAGTCTTCCAAAACATGCAATTTTGTATCGTGGAAATTACAATAAATATAACATAACAGATTAGCGAAACGTTGTTTGATGAAAGACACGCACGAAACAAAATTACATGTTTTGGAAGACTGATCCCACACTTTTGGTCGATACACCATACTGCAGGGCGATCCCAAACTTGTGGTCGATAACTTGAGTAGCTTAATTTAACAAATGTGTGGCCCGTGCGAAGGACTCGTCCATGGGGGGTGTTTTCGAAATACAAATTAAGCCAAAAATAATAACAATACCAAAAATACACAAGAAATAGGGAAATTGATTTCTATACCATTTTCTTACTTAAAATTATTACACAAACTCAAAAAATAATAAATTCTACTTATAAAATTAATCAACATTTTCAAAATGGATCAGAATGAATGTTTCAAATCAATGCTATCTCCGGGAAGTCATTGATAAATCATTCAAAATGATTTTGCCTATTCCGAACTAGAAATTTGCTTGAAAATAAATTCTAAGCAGCCTATATTTCAAGTTTCAATTCAATATTTTCGAAACATCAGAAAAAGAATGCAAATCAAAATTTCGAATGAAGCTTCGAACAAAAGAATTAATGCACAGATATAGAATACACAAAATATAATACCACATTTAAAAAAAAATCGGAATTCTAAAATAAATGTTAGATCACGTTTAAAAATCACCATGATTAAAATTGTTAGAAAATTTTTAATGATTGTTATTTATTATTTATCTAATTTTACGTTTCATTTCTGCATTTTCAATGGAAGGATTGATTTAAAAAATCCGCTGAAGTATTTTGAATTTAAAGAAAAAATTATCACGATTAGAAATGTGAAATCTCAATAAGAAACAAAAACATTGAATTTGGGAAAATTTATTCAAAATGTTATAATTGAATTTTGTTTGGTAAAAAGAAAAAAAATAATTATTTTTATTCCAAGACTGCCAGTGCCAAAGATAAAACCCTTTTTTATATTAAAATTCGTCCAGTTATTAAAATAAAAGGCTGAAAAAGTTATGAAGTTCGAAATAAAAACTTTATATATTTATAACACACCATGTTCACATGATATGATAAATTACAGATTGGGAAATGTTCAACAAGAGTTTGATCAAATAAAAATAAAAATAATGAATTCCAAGTTTTGTTGTAAATATTGAAAGCACAAAGATAAAATAAGTTTAGTTAAAATTGCGCATTAAAATTCCACCTTAAAGTTGCTACTTCGAATCAAATCCATTATAGAAGGTAAATTAAAATCATGATCGATTAAAAAACAAGATTTAATACAATGAAAATTAGAGAAACTGTAGAGAAATGAATCCAACTGTGTTAGATGAAATTTCAGGGACTAGATAAGAGAAAATCGATATTGAAAAACATGCGAAAAAAATTCGCCTTGTCTCCCGGTAGGACTTGAACCCACATCTTGCGCCTCTCCGGGGCCCATCTACTACAGGAAACCAACCTGGCGTCAGGTTGGTCTCCTGTAGTAGAATGTTAATACATGGGCCCCGGAGAGGCGCAAGATGTGGGGTTCGCTTGGGGTCTAAATATTTTGCGCACGATTTGACTACCGCATTTTTTTTTTTTATCGGTGAGCAGCAGAGTGACGATATCTCACAAACTACTTGACAGATTGTCACAATGTATTTTCCACACCTAAACATTACATTACAAGGTAGCTTCACTGAAATTTTTATCAATCCATCCATCCATGCACTAAAAAGTTATTTAATAAACAAAGTGTTGCATTTTTCCTAATTCACTTCCTAAAATTGGATCCAAAAACGATTTTCAAGAGTTAATTGACAAATCAAAATATTTTTTTTATCTTTAGATACACTTAGATGAAAACTTGAAATTTCGAGTAATTTTCTTTCACTTTTCACTTGTATGTTTTGGAAAAATGCCTAGATTTTGTTCATATTTGCTAACAACTTTTTTGAAGATATCTCACTCAAGTAGTAAATATTGTAAGTGGTAAGTGTTTTGTAAGTGGTTAGTAAGTGTAAAATTTTGGAAATCATCCAATCTTTCAATGGAGTGCGGTGCAATGAAATTGAACTCTTAGAATCTTTTTTAGACGAGAGACCCATACTCGTAGAATATCTTTTGCATAACACATCTGATTGAAAAAAGGACACAAAAATATAAGGCGAATTAAGATAGAAAAAATGGATTGATCTTTCACCGAATAGTCGTTGGTTAAATACCACTATTTGGTACATCTTTAAAAAATACAATTCCTAAATTCATTTGTTACAAAAGAAAATGCATGAATCAATCCAAATTCTGAATGTCGAAATATTGATTATGCAAAACCACACTTTCATGATCGGTTCGGTGTATGTTTCCCTCGAATTCTCACAATAAGTCACCTCTATAGTGACGGAACGAACTATCGCCGTCATCAGATCATGACCGTGTCATTAGCACCGAATTCTCTTTCTTTTGTCGCACCTTTTCTTTCGGTCATGATCGCAAAAGGGCTACATCGCCGCCCGGGTGAGAAATGCCGTAGAAAAACCGCATTTACGCTCGATCAGACAGCTCGCTGAACACAGATCGGTGCTTTGGTTATGAATCGTTACCTATCTACATTTTTTACGGAACTTTACCACAAGAGCGGGATCTCAGTCCATTGAGTAGCAACGTTGTTACAATTGGTCTTGTCTAGAAGAAGTGACAAACCACCCTTTCTTGTCCAGAGGCGAGTTCATTTGTGGTTAGCTCCTATTTAATAACTGCGCAAAACTGCAATTCGAAGTCGTGTTGATGCCTATCGGTCAAAATGCTTCTTTTATTAGCGTGTTTGAACCTTGGCTTAGGGCCAAATGACTTATCACCTAGCTAGATAGTTGCCTGATGCACTTGATACGTTCGCAATGTCCCCAGACCATAGCTGAAGTGCTCTGGTTGATTGAACCGCAACTGTCATGGAAATTTATCGCACGCTTGCCCGCTAAACAGCAGCGCAAATAAAAAATGAAAGTGAAAGCTCTTTGGGGTTTTGATAACCTTACAGCACATTTTAAATGGATCTTAGTCACATTTGATCAGATTTTGACTGTTTTATTCTTTCAGAAAAAAGAAAATAATATTTGAAATATTTTTATTAATACTTACTTTTTACTTATTTCAGCCTATGGTTAAAGATAAAAGACAGGAAACTCAAATTTGAAACAATATGTATAAGATTCTATCATAATCTTAAAAAGAACAAACATTTTAAAAAAGAAATCGAGAATGCAATTTACGTTTGCTCCCGCGCATTACCAGAGGCAAGGGTTATCCCTGCATATATACAGACACAAACGAAAAAGGATATAAAAGTTTTATTTGTTTCCTTTTTCCGAAAAATAAAAAGTTCACACGCAACAGAAATAAACCAAAAAAAAAGCTCGGCGCATGACTTCCTACCGGCTGCTGCAGCCTAAATGCTAGCAGACCGATACCAAGAAATGCAACGGAAAAACGTACGCATAAAAAGTTGCGTGACTCCTCCCATAGAATGTTGCGCGGCATTGCAATGCTACGCGAAACAAAAACAAAAAAGGCTGAGTCACAGCACTCTATGTGATGCAACCGAGCATAAGCAACAAAAACAAACGCATCAACCCTCTGAATGTAGCACTCACATATCACATAGGAATCGGAAAGACTTCAACGATGCGATAAGCTACGAACTGGTTGAACTTGATTTTCTATCATAGGGTTTTTTCATTTTGGTTTACTTTGTTTGGACTTTTTTTTTTAATTTGTCTGTTTGATCTTGATTGATCTTTAACAATCCTTTCGCCAAATATTCTATGAGAGTGAATTTGGTTTTTAATTTAACAATTTGTTCAGTTAAGTCAATAATCGAATAAAATTTATCTTCACTGTAAATCTATACGGTATTGCCTGGCTTTGTTCCTCTATCTATTTTCAATTTTACATCATCTAACTAAAAGCTTTTATACAGCAGTTGCGGGCTGTGTGCATACCACCCATAATGAAATGAAAAACAAACAAATATTGAGACGATGTGTAATTATAAGCACCAACCTTCTTTCCTTGATCCACCCTCACCTGAGTTGCTCATGGCTGGGGCTTTGTTTGGAACAAAATTATCACTGGCGTCGGTGGACCCCGACTATCGGCCAGGTCTCGTTAAGACTTGAGTAATTACTTCCGACGTCTTGTCTTGACCACTGTCGGTAGATTACGGGGGGTGTTGACGTGGGCATGCGGATCAATTAACTACTCTTTTTCCTTATCGAGATGAGTCTGCTAGCAACCCTTTGAAGACTTGAATTACCTATAAGTTTAAGTTTTTTCAAAATTCAGCACTAAATCTTCAAATTTCCACAAAAACGTTGTCAATATTTTTCTCATGAAACCTACATTTCCCAGAAAACTAATAAACCCGCAAGGCGGAGGGTTAAGGGCAGTGATAGAATAATTACATGCAGTAACATCACATCAATCTCCAGCCCGTAGAGGTGATGCTTTATATGTTTACATCGCTGTTGATTTTTGTGTAAGTCGAACCGGTTCGAAAGTGACGCATTTGCTATGGAAACCAAGCTAGACGTTTTGTCTATGATTACATAGGAAATTCCTCGGCGGAGCTCTTTCGGACTTGCGACTTTTATAGGGTGATATAATTATGCCACTCGCTTTACGAGACGGACATTTGACTGGGACCTTTTGCGATGCGCGCTGCTCGTTTTTGCCGGTGGGAATCCATCGGAAGTGGTTAATTACCGGCCGAGTCTCTCGTTACCTTCTGCATGCATCCATCCGAAAGGCTAACCTTTGCGCGCGCATCCATTTCCGTCAAATGAGTAATTTTAGCACGGGTCCACGGGTGGCTGCTATTATGCTACCAACTCTAGGAAATTAACCATCCACAGGTTGCGCGCAGAGGATTAAAGCGCCATGTAAGTCGTAAATAGTAATCCAAATAGCGTATCCGCATGCTTGTAAAATGCCTTCACCACTTATGGTGAATGTCAAACTATTCATGCAGCGCCCAATATTCATCACATCGTAACATATGTGATTAATATGTATTGGTTTACGCAACTGCTCACAATATTATCACAATGAGCCCTAAATTATGTCAAACCTTCTATTACAGGCATGTTAAATTGTTACAGTGATTTCTTTCAATATCCAAATATACGTTTGCAACTGTGGAGATAATCAGCGCCTTCTCAATATTTGATAAATGCCCAATTTAACATTCACCCTGTTATGCGTACTAATGCACAATATGTAAGAATTTTGTAACCATACAATTAAACTTTTTCTTTCAACCGCTTTTGGAGTATAAAGGGTGGTACGGTCAAAATTTGGTCAAGGGAAAACGCGTGTAAATCGGTGGAATCGTTTATTTAAAAAATCAAATTAAATTTCTTTTTCAAGTTTAATTAGTATAAAATTCAGGAAAAATATTCAGTTAGGCTTCCGCTTTTCCAAATCCGAATTGCCGGGCCTTACGCTTAACCCCTGCCATCAGATTTTGTAAAGCCACCTTGTCCACCTTCTTCGCTGCAGAAAGCCAGTTTGCCTTGAACTGTGCTCGTCCTTAGCCGTTTTTTGGTCTTCTTTAGGTTCCGCTTGACAATAACACAGTATTTCTCAATTGGGCAGAGCTCTGGCGTGTTGGGAGGGTTCTTGTCCTTGGGAACCACCTGCACGTTGTTGGCGGCGTACCACTCCATGGCCTTTTTACCGTAATGGCAAGATGCCAAATCCGGCCAAAACAGTACGGAACAACCGTGTTTCTTCAGGAAAGGCAGCAGACGTTTATTTAAACACTCTTTCACGTAAATTTCTTGGATGACAGTCCCGGAAGCTATGAAAATGCTGCTTTTCAAGCCACAGGTACAGATACAGTGAAAACCCGATTTTGTCACACACCGATTTTGTCTGCCCCCGATTTTGTCTACCCCCGATTTTGTCTCATTTTTTCACCCGATTTTGTCATCATTTTTTATTCAATGCAAAAATACTAGATATCGCCTTTTTTCATTTTCGTTGAACATTTTATGGTTGAAATCATTCTGAAGGGACAAAACTGATGGATGATTACATTGATATTGAAAGTGAAGATGATTGATCAGGGACATATCAAGATTTTTTTACAAAAAAGTCATGTTTTAAACAGGTTTTTTGTTATTACAATTTTAAATAAATCAAAGTTGTTGAATACAATTATAACTAAATATTATGGTATTACAGAACATATTCAAGTAAACTTAAAGCTGTGTTTTATTTGTTTGGGCTTTCTTCAAAGCAATCTCTCTGATACGTTGCAAGAAGATGACATCATGTATAGAGAGATCTGAAGCATCAGCCCAATCAACTATGTTGTCCAACATACGTACAGCTTCAACATCATTTATGTTTCTTGAAGTTTCCCATGAATCATTTGGGGTAGATGCCGCTGATTTTGAGTGTGGTGCTACATCCGAAATTTTTATAGCTCCAATGTTTCGAGGGGCTCGTTTAATGCTGACTGATCATCCAGCGTCATGTTCAGAATTTCTTCATCCGTAAATGCTTTACTTGCATATCTCTCCTCAGGGTCCTGTGGCAAAATAGTTTCATCGCGGTTGTTTACATTAATCGAATGGATCAAGGGAACACCATCTTCGTTAACGAGTTTGTTATTTAAAATAATTCCAATTTTCTTCCATGACAGCAGGATTACTGTACGCTGTATTTCACTCCAAGCATCCGTGCATCCAGAAACATACATCCCTCAACGATATGCTCTCCAAGCTTTGACATATATCGATTTCGCGAGCCATGACATGTAGCAAAAGTTTTTGACGATATTTTAGTTTACAGTTCTGAATTACATTCTGGTCCATGGGTTGAATCACTGCAGTCACATTTGGAGGCATAAAAAACAGTTATCAAACCATCATCGCTTTTTAGCTCATCATTCTTATGATGTGCTGAGCAATTATCCAATAACAACACAGCTTAAGGAGGAATAGACATTTTGGCTGAAAATTTGCGTACTGCTGGTACGAAGTCCTGGAGAAACCAGTTTTTGAAAATCATTCAAGTCATCCAGGCAGTTTTGGAGGCGAAATGTGTGACGGGCACCCTAACTTTTGTATTTGATTTTGATTTAAACGGAAGCTTTGAATCTAATCTTCAGTAAATTATAATCAAAAGAAATAATTAGAGCATTAGGATTCGAACCATTTAAAATTATTTAATTTTCCGATAATACTGGTCGAAACAAGGTGTTTAAAGAAACGTTAAAACATTATTGTATGATGTTTTGATGTAAAAAGGACATATTACTAGTAATATGTCAAAAAAAGAGAATATCTACTACAAAACCCCTACACTGTTTTATTGGGATAACATACGTTTTTGTAGTAATTTATTAGATTATGACGGATGGAAATCATTTTTTCAAAATCTCCCGATTTTATCACTCTCCCCGATTTATCACTCTAAAATTCATCATGGGGGTGATAAAATCGGGTTTTCCCTGTATTTCAAACCAGATATTTCTTCGCGAACTTTGACAGTTTCATGTGCTTGAAAATATCTGCTACCTTTCCCCTTCCTTTTGCCGTATAAAACTCCTGTCCCGGAAGCTGCTTGTAAATAGTCGGCTTTGACGTAGGTTTCGTCGTCCATTACGACGCAGCCAAACTTCGTCAGCATCGTCGTGTACAGCCTCCGGGATCGCGCTTTGGCCGTCGTATTTTGTTTATCATTGCGATATGGAGTCACAACCTTCTTGTAAGTCGATAGTCCGGCTCGTTTTTTGGCTTATTTGCGGCATCTCGGAGAGAAAAGTTAGGGTTTCGCTTGAAACTACCGGCAACTCTCTTTGTCGTCTCAGCGGCTTCCGGTTTTTGATTTCCCCCCGATCCAGACTTCCTGGCTGTCGACAAACGTTCCCCAAACACTTTAATTACATTGGTAACGGTTGATTTGGCAACTTTTAGCGATTTTGCCAGCTTTGCGTGAGAGTAGCTCGGATTTTCGCGATGCGCGAGCAAAATTTTGATACGCTGCTCTTCTTCCTTGGACGGCATTTTGACAACTGAAGAGTGAATTCCAAAATCAAAATAGGAGCAACATTCTACACACACACACCTTCAAAATGAGGGGTGTTCAGGTATTTTAAATGCAAAATTGAAAAAAATACGTCAAGTTGATATTGATCAAATTTTGACCGTATCACCCTTTAGTAAATATGCAAACATTGTTAAAAATCTCCACAAACCTCAAATCATGCGTTGGAGTGAAGCTAAAAGTATTGCCTAGCTATGAGTCATTGAAACCCAACCTCAAACAACAAATTTTTGCTAGTTCCAGAGCTTGTAAGCTGTATAGTCC
Organism: Uranotaenia lowii; assembly: GCF_029784155.1. Lineage (NCBI taxonomy): Eukaryota > Metazoa > Arthropoda > Insecta > Diptera > Culicidae > Uranotaenia > Uranotaenia lowii. Next base: position 16,851,421 of record NC_073692.1, read on the forward strand.
CGGTACCGAGGCAATGAGACAGATGATTTCTGTGGACGAAAAAGTTTGTAAAAATCATCAAGATAGTCAGGCTGTTGTTCTCTTGAACGAATCGTTGGCGAAGCCAAAACAATGTTTATGATGCTGCCGCTCTGCGGGATGGCATCTAAGCTTTGTAGCTTCCTTCTCAATCATTGCAGCTTTGCATTCAAGCTTTAACTAAAAGCACATCATCGCACTAAACGTTGAAAATCAAACGTCACTTCACTCACACCATGATTGTATTTACATTGTTTACGGTAATGTAAATTGCACTGGTGCATGAGTGTGCGTGAGAAGTGTTTAAACTAGAGGTTGAACCCTAACCCGTTAACCCTAAGATGGCGCTAGTGTGACGTCGCCAAAAGGAAAGCCGATAGGATCTGAAAAAACCCTATATCAAACAAATTCCAGCGGTTAATTTCTATAACATTTCTGCTCGTGGCAAGGTCCCTAGCAGGTTAAAGTATGTATTTGCTGATTGTTTCGTTAAAAATATTAGGTATAATATAAAAAATATAAATTTGCCAAGACTCTGCTCCTGTAGAAAAAAAACAAACTAATTTCAAAACAAAAACTTTGGTTTTCTCTGGTGCTACTTTGACCTGGTTGGCTTCCTGACCCTTCACTGGAGACGAACTTACTTCTGCACCCGGTGGTGTCGGTTGCAATGGCGACGATGTCGCTAGGACGATGTCGCTGGCACAGGCCTTTAGTTGCTTTTATCCGAAACCAAAGGGGTCCTGATACAAGGACAGACAAAGGTGAAAGCGTGCATTTTAAGGCGAGGGAGTTCGGCGGTCCACTAGCTTACCTGATGTCCTCACTTTATCACTCTTTTCTTAGACTTTTGGAGCAACGTGGTTGGAATTGGGTGTCCAGAATTTGATGTGCGCGACTTGATGGTTTTTTAAAAAGTGGAAGAAGATCAACCATTGTAATTTGACCGGCCTTGAAATCAGTATTCAGGTCGTTGCCTCCGCCTTGTTGCTCAAACGAAAGGCTTGTCGACGTCGCTATTACAGCGTCGCAACCAACAGTCAGCCACGGGTCTGGTTGCTGGCCATCTGGTGGTCAAGATCCTAAGCTAGGTCGGTTGGTCTGTCTGACAGTTGTCCAAGCCAAAGTTTAAAGGGTAATTACTTTCACTGTGGAGAATATGAACCAGACTACCTTTTTTTCCTAAAATAAATGAAAATTAATGGAAAACCCGGAAAATTTGTTAAGGGTCCAAATGTAGGAGACTTTGACTTTGATGTTCCATTTTTAGACCTAATATCACAAAAACTTTGTTTGAATACCAAACAAATCAACAAAGGTGCGAATTTTTAATTGGGGCATAATCCAGAACCAATACTGAACATTTCTAAAAAAATTTGTTAGCTTTACGTTTTCGTAGGTGATGGAAAGAATTAGAGAAACATGAGCTATCAAAGAACGAAAGATTATAAGCCGTAAATATCATGATTTTTTTGAAAAAGATACAACAACTCACCAGCAGGACTTGAACCTGCAATCTCCGCTTCAGTACAACGGCGCGTTAGCCAATTTCACCACGGTGAACATGATGAAACCGGCCAACAATAATTTTATTTATTTTTTCTAACTTTATTCGGTTTTATTTTAAATTTATTTCGTTTTTTTATGTGTTTTCATTATTAAATTTTTTTTATTGTTTTTATTTCTTTTTTCTAGTCTAAGAGTGAAATCTTTTCTCATTTATTTTCTTTTCCAAATCGGTTGTTATTGTATTTGTTTCATTTCATGCTGTATATTCTATTGATTGTATTTCATGCTGTTTTTTTTATATATTTTGAATTGTTAATATTTTGTTTTTTTTTTTCTTCATTTATTTTTTTTTTCTTTTTTATATCTTCTTCCACTTCTTGAATTTTTTTAAAATTGTCTTTGTTTAAATTGTTTTTTTGTTGTATTTTTTCTATTTTTACTCGTTTTATATTAATTTCTGATGTTTTACATTTTCGTTTAGATTTAGTTTTGGCTTTTCATTGAAACTTTTTGCTTCTTTTTTTCTTATTTCTAATATTTCTTTTTCAGTTTTGCCTTATTCGGATATTTTTCATCTTTTTTGTTTTTTTTTTCGAACATTTGTTAGTATTATTTATTTGTTAACTAATTATTTTTGTGTTTTTAATTTCTTCTGTTTCTTGCCTGTGTTTGTTGATATTTTTTTAATGATAAACTATTTTTTTTTTCAGATTTGATTTTTTAGTTTTTTTTTATTTTGCGTATTCGTTCTGTATGTTTGGACAAGTATAAGGTTTCCAATTTTCAAAGCTCATTTTTAATTTCATAGCGTCTGATCTGAAGGTCAGCGAAAAATTTTCAACAAACATTAAGGTAACCCACGAAAAAAAAACAGTGTTCAGTATCAATTTTCTAGAAATTTTTGTTTTAGACGAAAGTAAATAAAAATCCTCTATTTTTTATTGTTTCACAAAGTTTTTTCACGATAACAGGCAAACAAAATAATATGAAAACATCAATGAAGCAACATTTAATCGACTCTAACACTCTGATACTTTTGTTTTATTTTTCTGCAGTATTCATTCTTTTCTATATTCGATACAAAATCAAGCATGTTCGGACGTTTAAAAATAACCAAATCCAAACCTTGCTTCCTCCCACCACCCGTCTCCAAAATCGAAATAAAATTCTCTACAACCATCATGTATCTCTTCCGGATACTTGCGGAAAACCGGCCGCCACCGATGGATAGAAATGCTACTGTGCGTTGGAGTGATAAGAAATGAAAAAAAAAACATAACTGCTTATGAAATTTTTGTTTTCCGCTGCCTTGATATTACGTATTTACAACAGGGGGTTATTTACATCTTAGTGTCTTTCGGAACAATTCAATTCTTTTTTTAAATTTTTAATAAGTTAAAAGAAATAAAAAAAAATTAAATAAATAATGAAAAGACTTTTTCCTTTTATCATTTTCAAATGCTTTTTGCCTTCTCGAACAAGTGAGAAAAGTAAATTATCTCGTGGCTAGCAAGCTTAAACACAAATGAGCCTCTGCACAATTTTAAATCCGAAACCCCGCGAGGCGCCAGGCGATTGTTCGAAAATTTCACGATGATTGCGCGCGCTCCCCGATCGTTATCACTCGAGCCAGTTTTCTCGATCGAATGGAAATCGGATCTAAAATTTGATTGATCGCGCTAACTTGAACGTCAAACAAACAAAAAACTTTTCCCATCTTCCTCCCGAATAATATGCCACCAACATTAGCCATTGACGATCGATCAGCAAACACACGATGGCTGCTTTTGTTTGCAAAAGTTGAACAGCAGCAACAAAACTAATGATCACGACTCTGGCTTGACCACCACTCCACTCCATCCAGGTGACGATAAAGCCTCGCGCGGATCAAGCGGTTCGATGGCAACTTTGGAGGGAGCTTAGCGCAGGGGGCCAGTAGTGAAGTCAGTGGTAGGCATTTTGGAAATCTCCAACACGTTTGATCATTTCCATTCCGAACTCGACGCGCAACGGAAGCATTTCGCCAAGACGGCTTGCGCCAAACGCCATCGATCGACCCGCGAGGCTTCGTCCGAGTGAAATACGACTACGCGCGATCGACGGACAGAACGCAGGAAAAGAGGGATAATGCGCCGTATTTGATCCCGTGGGGCTTAAGCGTGATCCGGTTCAAACGATCCATAATTTTGATCCGTAACGGAATTGTTCCGACCCACGTAAAGCAGTGTCTGTCAGAAGGTGGCAAAAAGTGAATAATTGCCGCGCAGCTATCGAGAACATGCGCAAACGGACGCCAATCTACCGAGCGCAAAGTCCAGAGTGATTATGTTTAAGTGGTGATCGAGGAATTGTTTTCCTATTTTGAGAAAGAAAAACAGAGCAACGTTCCTCATTAGTGGAAGCGATTATTATCAACAAGTGTTCACCCGGTTGTGTTGTTGCCGCCTTAGGAATCGAATCCAAAATACAGATAATTATGAAATTCCCAAACGCACCGATCCCGTTGATCCGGTGGGGATTGCTACTGGAACTGGTGCTGCTGCTAGTGTTCATCAGTCATACGGCGGAAGCGGAATCTTGCCCGGAAATAAGTCGTCCTCACGCAACCCGCTGCGATCAGTACTTTCGCTGCGTGCTGTTGCCCTCGAAGACCCACGTCTGGGTGCCGACCCAGTGCGACAAAGGGCTAATCTATGAACCACAGCTTAAGACCTGTGTTTTGCCTGGTGAGTGTGAGCTTTGGGGGCGGGATCTTTGGTTCCGGTTGAGGTTGGTCGATACTAAAAAACTAATTTTAAAGTAGATGTTACTAAACTTATAAAATCTTCTAAGAATTTTTTTTCTATTAGTCCATTAACACATTGAGAACACATATTTACTCATTGAACGTCCTGAGCTCCAAGGACCCAGAGAGGCGTACCAGATTGGCGGGTCAATAAGGAATACTCCTTCAAAGACGGAGTAGAAGAAGAATAATTATTATGTTTCCTCAAAGAATCTTATTTTTTTGATGAATTGTAAACTAATATCAACTTCTTCCAGAGACGAACCAGCCAAAGGTGTTAAAAGTCTCTTAAAAAATGAAAAATACACATAATATCGAATGCAGGATTTTTATCTCGTATTCTGATTCAACTGATAAGAAAAAAAATTCAAAAAATATAAATTTCAGTTTGACCATTACAAAGCATTCTACAAAATAAAACACGAGGCATCGAGTAACTGAAAAATAACAGATTTGGTTCTACTTATGCGGAGATTGCAAAAAAAATACATTTCCTACAACAAACGAAAAATTAGAGCCAAAAATGCTTCTTTTGCGTAGAATCAGAACGCATACCGATGCTAGTTCTAGGAAAAACTTTCACACGGCTACACTTTTTCTATAATTTTGAAAGCTCGTATTTCTCGTAGTTTCTATTTTTCTTTAAAAAAAAAACCCATTTAAACCGTAATTTGAGACACACATACGTTGCTCTTTGCTTATAAAAATGTACAGTTGATATCGATCCAGTAAGTGGTGCCTATCGAGAAATTATGGTAAAAATTTCTCTGAATAAATCAGTGAAGTCCCCCCCCCCCCCTCCTCCCCCTCTCTCTATTTTAGTGTTCTTTTCAGTGAATAACATTATATTCAACATTTTAAGCTCATCTTAAGAGAATGCTGATTTTAAAACTCACATCAAATATTGGAAACTTAAAAATGTGTCAAATAGTTATTGTAAATGTGACAAAAATTAAATTTGTTAACATAAAATCACAATGTAGATTAGATGTTCAAAACACATAATCAATAATCATTTAAAAAATCAAATGAGTTTCGAGTTTCAACAAAGATCTCGAGTTCCCAATTTAGAAAACCATGGAACCTAAAAACAAGACTTGAAAATGTCAATTAATTGTAACTCTATTTATAATGCACAAAAATGGAAAATGATATGCTGAACTCAGGATATTTACTTCAATACAAAAAATTAAAAATAAAAGTTACTTCAGAATCAATAATAGAAACCTTCAGTTGAAAAAGTTTCAATTTGCATTTCTAATCTAAGATAGAAATAGGAATGAAAATTTGAAAAAAATAAAATCTCAATATAGCCGCTTGGACCAATTTAAGCCACTAAAGATTTTTTTTCAATTGAGTTTCGCAAATCTCAATAATGATCGAAAAGCTAACAATTATTTTACATTATTCTACTCATACTTATGCTTATAGAGTAAGCATTCTAGGTTGCCCGGTTTTATAAATTTAATTCCATTGTTTTTCAATGTTTCCTTTATAATTCTTATTTCAATTTTCAATTTTCAATATTTCAATAATTTCCGGCATTTGCTCTGATATTGTATTGGTCAATTTAGTTTCAAGACAAGAATGGAACACACGTGGTAAAATTTTTATAATTAGAAAAAAAAAAAGAAACAAAGGTCAATTTAGATAAACATGAATTAAAGATTCCTCACAAATAGCGGCAAAATTTAAATTTAAAGCAATATTCTCACTAAATTTAAATGGAAGATGTTTTTCTTTCCTTCATTCTACCTAATCTGTGCTGCACTAGACTGAATTAAAAATAATTCCAGTCGCCGTAAAGGCCTTAACATTTTTCACTGTTGAGAGAATATTCGCTGGGAACCCCTAAAATATATTATCTTTAATCAATAGAAAAGAGAACGAGAAGAGACATTCAAGTCTTTCCAGATTTCTTCGAACATACACGGGTTTTCAAAGTAAAGTGAAGAAGTAAAGCAAACTACGGTCTGGCTGGTTGCCATAATATTTTAAAAACCATTCCGTAATTTGTTGGATTTATACACAAGAAAAAACAGAAAACTCAATTTGGGCTAAGTGTTTTGAGCTAGCTTCATCTAAATTGGTTTTTATTAGGAAGTTTGGAAAACAATTTTAACGTTGCTGACGTTGATCGTTCTTGATTTTTTTTCCGAATAATCACTTAATTCTGCCTAGATTTTTCCGGATTTTGTTTTGAAAAAATTACAAATCATATGCTCAGATTTTACCAAGTTTTGGAAAAAATATGGTCCTGATTTACTCAGCCTTCATAAATGCGGAAAAAATTCTGCAATACTCACTCTAAGGGGGCCCCTTAGCTTAAGTTCGAGTGAATCTATTCAAGATATTATATCAAGGAGGCCCCCTTAGATAACTTATTTTACGTTTTAGTTTCGATTTTCTAGTTTCAATTTTCTTTTCTAGATTTCTAGTACTTGGTATGATTAAAGATATGTTAATTTTGTTTACTCGGAAGGCCCCCCTAGCTCGAGGAACCAGGGGCAATAAACCCCATAGTCTATTGCCTTATTGGATGAAACTTGACAAAGTAGATAAAAACGTTTAAAAATGCATTTTGAAATTTTTTGTTTGTTTTGTTTCTTCATCGCCCATCTCCCAAACTCAATCCTCTTCCTGGCTGTAACATAAAAATAGAAAATACTCAAATAGAATGGGCCGCTGAAGTTAAATACCTAGGCTTAACGCTGGACAGGAAACTAATTTTCCGCTCTCACATCGAGAATGTTCTGAACAAGTGCTGTGTTATAGTTAGATGCCTTTACCCTCTTATAAACAGACGCTCTCGACTCACCAGAACAAACAAACTGGCAACGTACAAACAAATAATATTACCAGTTATTGAATACGCATCAGTTGTATGGGATTCATGTGCAACCACCCACAAAAAGAAATTGCAAACATTTCAAAACCGTACCCTTCGAATGTTTATTAATCTACCATTTGACACCTCTACGACGAGAGTTCATCAATTAGCAGAACTAGAACTTTTGGACGAAAGATTCAGAAAAATTAAAAATAACCATCGAGTGAAATGCATCAATTCTCCTTATGAGCTCATTAGTACTTTGTATTAGATAGTTTAGCATAGTTTATTGTAGTTAGTAGTAGCCTCTAGTCATTAGTGTAAGGAATCAACGTGTATAAGCAGGATACTAAACCTGAGAATATCCTTAGAAAAATGATAAAACTTTGAATACCTACCCATTGAAATATCAAACAAAGATGTAAAGTTATAAACTGTATCACTTGAAACTTAAGAAACATTGTAAACACACCCAAAACGAATCTTAAATAAATAATGTTTTTCATCATCATCATTTTTGTCGAGACATGAAAACCAGTCATTGTAGGGCATAAAGAGAACCCCCCTGGGGCAGTATAAGCTCCATTAATCCATTTTCTGCCGGGGAATCTAGCAGCGAATTCGACTCGATGAAGTCAACTGAATAATAGAACTACAGCTTGACTTGTTTCATCTGTCTATTTAGTAAGGTGTCGGAGAGGTAATCAGTAGACTCGAGTTCGATTCCTGGTCAAGGTGATTTTTTTCATTCATGGTCGATGCATTTTGCACTAAACGGTGAGGCGTAGATTCATCAAACAAAGCACACAATCTAAAATAATCTAGGTCTGTTTGTAGAATTCAAGGAATTAACACATGCTCAAGGAATTAACACAAGCCATATAATGTAACAATAAAAAAAATCAATCATAAATGGAATTTAAAAAAAAAATCACCGTGAACAGGAATCGAACTCGAGTCTTTTGATTATCTCTCCGACACCTTACCAATACGCCAAATCGTCAGATGAAACAAGTCAAGCTGTAGCTCTATTATTCAGTTGACTTCATCGAGCTGAATTCGCTGCTAGATTATACGGCAGAAAACGCTCATCGTGCCCTGATTGATAGTGCTCTGTTCGCCCCGAGTCAACAAATTTAAGTTAAAACGCGTTTTAAAATTGATTAAAGTGAAAAATCAAAAATTTAATGATGGTGGAAATTGAGAAACAATGCGTAAACCATGTTGCAGTGCCTACATTTTAGATCAAAATGATTAGGTCATAAAAGCATATTTCGTGGTGCTCAAAAATTATAATATTTTCATCAATTGAGAACCTAGCTGGTTATTTTTTAATATTTCTGTAAAAATGATAAGGATATTTCTTTTTTGGTGAAAAATTAATACTATAGGTAGTACGAAACAAATCCTCATGAAAATTTGTTTAAGAAAATACGTACTTTTGTAGAAAAAAGGAGTGCTTATTGTGCCCTGGGTGCTCGTTATGTCCTTATTTCCCCTATTAGAAAAAAAAATACTTCTCTAATACTTTCCATCATCTTTGAATATTTGATAATTTTCAGGTACCAAGACGAACTCTAAACATTAATTTGATTACAAAAAAGACAACATGAAAAAAATGACATAAATTTGAATAAAAAATAAAAGTACCGTAATCCGGGGTAATATTGATCACTTTTTTCAATACATTGCGATTATTTTTTCTGTTAAGGGGAACGTGGCATGTTTTATATTTGATACAGAAATTTATTAGACCTCTTTAAATTTGATTCAAAAATCGTTTTCGTTTCTGTTCAGAATTTGATGCTTTGGGGTGACATTGATCAGTCTCTATTCTGACGGTTTTAACAAGTTTTCTTGATCGCAAAACACCTTCATAATATTTACAAATGCAAGTTTATAAATTGATAAACCTTGATTTTTATCGATTTATTTTAAAAATATTTATAATTGAGAAAAGAACTATAATGCTGCCTACATTTAAGGGCAAAAATAATTATAATTGCTAAATAGTTTAAGCTTCAAAATATAAATGAAATTTTACTCTTGGAAAATGTCCTTATTTTTAATATATTAAAAATTTATCATTAAATGACTCGAAAAATAGCACTATAACTGTTCATTTACAAATAAAAAAAGTTTTTTTTCACATTAAACAACCCGTTTGCCTCAAAATGCTTTTTGGTATCATCAGGAGAGCTGTTTGTTCGCGAGCCTTGTAAAAATTGATATTTCAAGATTTTGAAATTCGATTTTTTACTAACAGAAAAAAAAGTCAAATACAAACCAAATTTTTCTATTTGATACTCAAATAATAGGCTTTCAAATTAGAAACAGTTTTCAAAAATTCAAACTATAGACTGAGTTATTGATGATAATGTGGAAAAAATTATTGTTGGTCAAATTTACCCCGGTGATCAAAGTTACCCCGTTTTACGGTAACAATAAAATTGACAAATGAGCTTAATTTTATTAAATGTCATACTATGTCATATTTGGTAACTTTAAGTTCTTTTAAATTTTCTATTAATCCTTTGTTGTCCTTTGCCATTTTTTATATTATTGTGAAGTTTATTCTATTTTGTTATCTCAATACTCAATACTCTCAATTTTTGTATATTCATTTTGTCATTTGTATGAGTATAGACATTGCTGTATTGTAATCTTTTTTGTTTATGTTTATTATTATTTTTTAATTTTAGGATTTGTACAAAATAGTGATTTTTTATAAAAAAAAGATCTGTACCAACACGTGAAAAGGATCTATCTCCAAAAGTAAACAAAAACCATTTTCAGTACCTCGCGATAGGCCAACACTTGCACTACTTAACGGTAAAAACCTTTTGAGAAAATAATATTCCGTTACATTAAAAACTCAATTTGAGTAAAGGATCTATAAACATTCTTAAACCAGAACTGCTATTACATGGATATACACCCCTTACTCCGAAACCATTTTTCGCTACTACTCCGCCAAAAAAAATCTAAAATAATCAATTGAACTCTTTATTCAACATAAAAACATAGTTACAAATGAATGCGAGCTTGTAACTTAAGCTAAAAATAAGAAAATAGCAATGGGTGTATAAACATGTTAGACAAAATGTTACGTGAAGTAGGTTCTATCTACGATAGCGCGTTATTTTTTTCATGAAAATTGATATTCCTCTATTCCAACATATAGAGGATGCTCCTAAAAATCGTTTGTCTTTCATAAAAATAAAAAATTTCAAGTTATTTTTAATTAGCGATTTGAAATAGGTTGTATTTTTTTCAAACGCGTTTTTCTCAATACGCCATCATGGATATAAATCCTTTTTGTGTGTTGGTAAATATTTGACACTTTATTCAAAATAAAAACATAGTTGCAAATGAACGCGAGCTTAAAACTAAAGCTAGAAATAAGAAAATAGCAAAGGGTGTATAAACAAGGGAGATAAAATATTACGTGAGCTAGGGTCTATCTACGATAGCGCGTTGTTTTTTCATGAAAATTGATATTCTTCTATTCCAACATATAGAAGATGCTCCTAAAAATCGTTAAGCTATCATAAAAATAAAAAATTTCAAGTAATTTTTAATTAGCGATTTAAAATAGGTTGTATTTTTTTCAAACGCGTTTTTCTCGATTCGCCATATATGGAGATAGATCCTTTTCACGTGTTTGTACAGAGATGTTTAGATTGGCGCGAGTTACGAAAGCTCAAAGAGCTAAGCGTACTCTATAAAAAGATAGAAACGTTTTTCATTAACCCGTTCGAGACCAATTGCACATCGTGTGTGCAATGGAATTTTTGTGCGTTTGTCAGGACAATCATTCATTGTGAGTTCACTATTGCTCGTAAAAATAATATTCTTATACCAATGGTATCCGCAAATGCTAGGCAAAATGAATAGAGAAGTGGTTTTGATGAAAATCAAACGACATAAAAGTTATCTAAGAGAAAATTACTATGAGTTTGAATGTCGTGAAAAGACCTCCAACTCGAATGGGTAAGCGTTTTTAAGTCGATATTCAGAATCGTTTTTTTTTTTGGCTCCATGCACCTTCATCCAACTTATTAGCAATACTCTCTTATCCTAAAAACTTTTGTCTTCTTTAAACCATTCTTTTACTGTTACTATTTTTTAATTAGTTTTTTTTTAATTTTTTTTTTTTTGTTCTATTTTCTTTGAAATGTTGTTTAATTTTTATTTTATTTAATAAGTTCGTTTTTTTTATTTTGTTTGAAAATTTCTGAAAGTTCTATTCTTATTATCAGTTTTCTAATCATTTTTTTACAACAGTAAATTTAACACTAGGAACTCAAAGTCGTTGTATCAAATGATTAGTCAGATGGTGAATTCAAAATAATCATTGGGCTTTGCATTCATCAACAATAAAATCAATTAAACTTTTTCAAATAAGAAATTGTTTAGATTAAGAAACACTTTAGCTTTCAGTAGGAAAATATCTTCAATTACTGGAGAGCGTAAATCGGTCTCATTAATGTTGAAAAGGAAAACTAAGTTGAAAAACAAAATTTTACGTTGTTTTATAACATAGTTATCAATAGAAAGAAAAAAGAAAAAAAGAGTTATAAAAACTTAAACTTTAATTTGCAGGTTTTCCCCTGTCCAGGTACCACATTAATGATCGAGCTTACTTTAACCAAAGCAAAAAAAGCAAATCCACGATGGGAGTGGATAAAGAATTGGCATTAATTAAGAATTCCACATTTGTTTTATTTTTTTTACACACAGTTATCGAAATGTAATGCGATATCAATCTGTGAGTACAAAAAAAAAGATTAACCCAATTTTCAGGTAGCAATAGCTTTTATTATTTAACTCCAAACCGACGACCAGAGTACTTTCATTGATCAATCGAAACTTATTCGTTCCAACTTCACGGATCAGCAATTGTGGCCAGACTTTGTTTCTATGAAGGCTATTATGTATTATAGCAGTGCTCAGGTGGTGTTTTCAACGTATTTATAATCAAAACCAGAGCAAGACATCAAACAAAATATGTTATGTGATAGATATACTTTTTTCTCATCCATTTGGTAGGAAACCGCGCTCGAAAATTGTCACAACTGTAACCGAGCTTATAAGATTAACTTGACACTGGTACAACTGCCGGCAGTTTACGTCCAAGAGAATTAAGAGAAGTGGTCAAATTTTGAACTGTTGCGTTTCTTTTTCAGGTTAATTAACAATTGGGGTAAAAGTGGATGTAAATTTTATTTTAAAATTCTGTGGTAGTGAAGTAAGCATGTTATCACTTTTATCTCGAACTTTTACGATTTATTTAATAAAAACTAATTTATATTTAATCTAACAACAGTTAACCGCTCTAAATCTTATGCCCTTAACTAAGCTAAACACGTTTATAAAAAGAAATTTAAAACAAGGATTTGTCTTCCTTTATCATTTTAGGTGACGATTGGGAGTGCGATCTGTCGACCGAAGTCGGTAGCGAAAGTGGCGAAAACGTCTACGGTATCAACAATCTGCCAGCGGCAATCTATACCGGACCAACATCAAATCCAATAAAAGCCACATCAGCACTGGATGATGAGGATCAACCGGAAATAGCAACCGATCGCCAGGCACCAAGCGTCGTTCGAGGCGGACCCAGTGAGAGTTATTATCTAGTGTTGGAACGCGATGGAAACAACCGAACGATGACGACTTCGACAGCGACGACATACCAAGACGAAGACGCCGAATACAGTGGAGACGGACAAATCGCGGTGGATGCAGAGCTCACCACTGTTACCAATTCCGATCGCTTCACTGGCAAACAAGTTATTTCCGCTAAATCTGACGACAGTGCGGAGCTGTCGAGGACTGAGCTAGATGCATTTCTTGCTGATTATACTTTGAAATCGATAAGTGGGGAGATTACAACCCCAATTGCACAGACGACGTTGAAGCATCCACTACCAGCGGATGGTAAAATTCATCCGGACCATCTTAAGACAATTTTGAACCAACAGAAGAAGTTGAACAACTATGCGACTCGCGTGAAACAGAAAGAAGACCCTACAGGTGGTGTTGGAGATAAGTCACCCTTTGAAAATCAACCAGTTTTCACGAGTCGACCGGAAGGATCGGTTCTGTTCAATGTACCCCCAAGACTGCCTCAACAGCAAGAATCGAATACCAAAGCACCGTTGATGTCGGAGGACGTCATTCGAAGTATAATTGAGATTTCAAAACAAATGATGACCAACCAAAGGCCTCCGCTGCAAGAAATGTATGTTAAGCCGATCTTCGTACCGATATCATTCGCATCACCAACTCAAGACTACTCAAGGATACCGACTAGAACAAACCAGTACATGCTCCAGCAGGTGTTTCCATCGCTTTCCAACATGACCAGTCAATTTAGTTCCAAACCGATTGGTCTTACGATAACAAACCCTTACACCTTAGGTCAAGCCACGATTTACGACAATACGCGCGACCAGATGATGAACGATGCGCAATACTACGGCTACCAAACGACGCTCGTTGATTCGTACGGCAATCGCTATCCGACGAAGTCCGTAGTTCCGAATATATCGCCAATGTATTCCTACCCACCTTCGCCTCCGATGGTCTATCCGGTGTTCAATCAAAATTACCAGTACCAGAACTCCGACTACGATTCCGACACCATCATGAACCGTCTACGCAATACTGAACCATACTACAATGACGATTCATCGTCAAACGAGGAGAATGCGCTCTCAAGCGAAGATGACGAGGATTCTTCGGAAGCAAACGAATCGGAAAGCATCCCTTCGAGGGAAACTACTAGCAACACTAAGAACAGTGAGGAAGATTACGACAATATGGAGATGAAGAAGGTCTTCTCCGTCGGAGATGCTACACTCAACTACAAAGACTACAAAGATAGCATCCTTCCTCTGCTGGATGCCAACCCCCAAGACGTTCGCATCTCTGTACTCACTTGTACGTTGGGATCTCGGCAACCGAATAAAACTGATTGCACGAAATACTACGTCTGCAATCCTCACAATGGAGCGTTCCAATCATTCACGTGCCCATCCTTCACCGCTTTCAATCCCGAATCGCGTCTATGTGACTCGATGACTTATAAATCCTGTCAAAACAATAAAGTGGTCAATCCAAGCTCCGAATCCACCGCCCTTCAGAGGCTTGTTCAACTCAAGCAGAAAAACCAACAGAAGGACGAATCTTCGAAACTCAAAAGCGAACTAAAGACTGCTCAAAAATACGTGGACCTCATTAAAAAGGAAGCATTCAAGATATTCAGTAGAACGAAGGACGAAACCGTTTCCAATCCCAGTACCCTAGTAGCTTTACCCACCATGAGCAGCAGCAGAAATCCGATGATCGCTGTTCCGATCATCCAAAACATCCCACAAACGAAACAACAGATTCCTAAACCACCAAATCGAAAAACCCATCAAAAGAAGCGACCAGCTCACAACAAAACATCCAAACCTCATCAAATTCGATCGAAGCTAAGAATCTCTCCCTCAACCACAACAACGACTACGTCAACTACTCCGGAACCTACAACTCCAACGCCGAAAGCCCCGCGATGCAAACGCAACGGTAAAATGCCGGATCCGGCCGTCAAGAATAACTACTACGTCTGCTACCAGTCCAGCCCGAAGAAGTTCATCAAAACCCGGATGGCCTGTCCGGCGAAGCTGGTCTACTGTAAAGAGTTGGAGCTTTGTATGTTCGAAAAGGACTGTGCAAAGGCGCCGCCCGCCACCTAGGGAATGGACCCCAGGACACCAAGAGGAACTGTCGAAGCTCGCGAGTGTTTTTTTCTGTAATATAGTTTATGTTCTTAGTTTTTAAATGTTTTACTATTTAAAAAGCAATTATTTATTTAAATTATTGATGAATAAAAGAAACAATGTGATCGTATTCATTTTTCAATTTTGTAATTTAATTTACATCTCTGTATTTTTTGTATTTTTTGTCATTTTGTAGTTTTTGACTTTTTTTCCACTCTTGTAATTTTTCCATCTTTGCATTAAAGCCCTAAAGCTTAGTTCTTTTAGTTACGAATGCGCATATCTCGAAAACCATTCGTTTGATTTAAATACTTTCTATGAAGGAAATGAAGGTAATTTTATGATTATTCATGAAAAATTTTGAAAAAAAATATTTAACGTTTTTTGTAAGAAAAAAAAAATTATTCTTGATACCTCCCATCGACCAGCGCACACTTTTTTCATTCATGATATTGATCAGTTTTTCATACTTATACTTCGTCTAATCTGTGTTTTAGGTGGCTACAACCCCCTTCTTCAATTTCTGTTACTTTTTGGTCCAATACTTTTCATTTAAAAGAAACTGGGGGCAATTTAGAGGATATAACTGTTTCGAAATTAATAAAACTTGATTATTTTTGAGCCACTTAAAAGTGTTTTCAGTGGAATTTCGGCTGACAAAATCTGACAATAACGAAGTAAAACCATCATGAGATTGAACATAAAAAATAATCGATACGTATGGATCGTAGGTTGCGAAGGGTACGTACAAGATTACTGTTTTTAGGCTTTTAAAAACAGCAAAAACCAAAGTTTTCGTTTTGAAAATTGTTGTTTTCCCCACAGGAACAGAATTTTGACAAATCATTACATTTTATACAAAACAACCAGCAAAAACATACTTTAATATGCTCGGGACCTTGCCACGAGCAGACATGGTATAGGATTCAAACGCTGAAATTTGTTTGAAATAGGGCGTTTCATAAGTTTTGTCGTTCATCTGAAATCATCTGTTCCATTGCCTCAGTACCGACTATACAGCTTACGCGTTCTGGAACAAGCTAAAAACTGTTGTTTGAGGTTGGGTTTGAATGATTCATTACTAGGCAATACTTTCAGCTTATTGGGGAAAATTTTTTTTGGACATTTCAACCATCTACACTTAGTTTTTCGCTTATTCCAAATTTAAAAGGCTGGTATGAGACTTGACTTCCCAAATGACCCTTAACCGTAGTTTCCGATCATGTGCTTCACTCCAATGGTTGATTTGAAATTTGTGGACATTTTCGACAGTGTTTGCATACTTTTCCACCACTCAAACTTAGTAAATCTTTGAATAATCAACGGTTTTGTCAGCTATCAATTTGATAATGCTTGATTTTGAAGGAAACTGTGCAAAATTATTTTTTGCATTTTCTCTTGTATCTTGAATATCTTAAAAACGAGTAAATTTAAAATTTTGAAAAAAATAGACCGGATAGTACTTTTTACAGGCAGCAAAATGCATGAAAATCCAATTACTATTAAACGACTAAAAAGAAAGTGTCCCATTTCTAAAAGAACTAAGCTTTATACAGTAAAAGTGCGGCAGACTGAATTTCTCACCGATATGGCAGCACTGAAAAAGCTTCTGTAATCTTTCAACACTGCCAACAACGTAAACATATGCATGACTTCTTGTTGATGTGCAGCTGTGTCGCAGATTGTGAAGTTGATTTTCGTTTTATGAATATTTATTATTTAATTTGTTCCCCGTTGTGTCGATTCTTAAAATAAAAATGAAGTGCTTCTTTCCGTTTTGCTCCAATGAATTTTCTCTGCATTTTTGATTAATTCCAATTAAAAAATTGAAAGTCACACTCACACAGATTACAATACTTCCCACGAATTTGAAATGGTAAAAATGATTACGAACGAATGATTTACGAACAAAACGAAGAAGAAGAAGAAGATTGGAACTCCGCGGTGACAGTCTGCCGCACTTTTATTTTAGGGCATTACTTTGCATGCCCAAGGTTTAAAACACAAGGATCGCCGACTTTCACAGTAAGAAGGCGAGGGGTGCGCAGAGCGCTCAATGAGTTTGTTTACAAACAAAAGAATTTGCTCAGCTGTACATTGGTTTGATGGTAAAACCAAAATGGCCAAAATGGCTGAATCGAGATATTAACATACACCTTGGTAATGCCCGTAATGCCTTGTTTACTTGTATCCAGTTTGCCATTTATTGTCAAATTGAGTGCCATTTTTATATTTTTGGTGTGTTAT
This sequence comes from Uranotaenia lowii, assembly GCF_029784155.1. Taxonomy (NCBI): domain Eukaryota; kingdom Metazoa; phylum Arthropoda; class Insecta; order Diptera; family Culicidae; genus Uranotaenia; species Uranotaenia lowii. The sequence goes on from NC_073692.1 coordinate 16,868,579, forward strand.
TTTTGTCTTTTTAACGTTTTGTCAAATTTGTTCAAAAATCCGAATCTTCAACTCAAACGTCAAATCCGTATTGCTGTACGGGTGCGAAACTTGGTGCACATATGCGGTGACGACGCGAAAACTGCAAGTATTTGTAAACCGCTGCCTGCGGAATATCATCCGCGCTTGGTGGCCTGGCAACTGGATCTCGAATGAGGAACTACATCGCCGGTGTCATCAAAGGGCGCTAGAAATCGAGATTCGGGAACGTAAGTGGAGATGGATTGGGCACACGCTGCGGAAAGATGAAAACGAGATTTGCAGAGAGGCGCTAGATTGGAATCCAGAAGGTCATCGAAGAAGGCAGACCCAGAAACTCGTGGCGGCGAAGTCTAGCCGCTGAAATCCGAACTGTCGACGAGAATCTTGACTGGGACCAGGTGAAGACGCTGGCTCCGGATCGTCAACAGTGGAGGTCTTTTACAACGGCCCTATGCACCGGTGGATCGGCGCGGGATCATTAAGTAAGTAAGTAAGTAAGTTCATTTAGTCTTTTTTGTATTTTAGTCATTTGTGGTTATTTTTGCAATTTTTGTTATTTGTGTCATTTTTTTCGCGTTTGTTAATTTTGGTCAATGTTGTCACTTTGTACAGTTTTGTCATTTTTGTTATTTTTGGCATTTTGTCATTTTTGTAATTTTTTTAATTTTTGTAATTATTGTTTTCAATCATCTGCAACATTTTGCTGTACAAAGGTTACTATTTTTTTAGCATGATAAGCTTCTTGAAAAAAAAATTAAAAATTTTCATAATATTTTCATGAACCATTTTATTCTGTTTCGAGCTGCAGTGACTCACTGCCAGTGAGTCGAAATTCCTGTGGGAGTGAGATGAAAGTTGCACTGGTTCAGAACGTTAAAAAATGTAGAAGTTTACGTACCTACCTTGGAGCGTTTGAAGTAGCTGTAGCACCTGGATTAAATTTCCTGAATCTTGAAATCGTAATTAACACGAGTAAATTCATTTACACGATGATGATTTACAAAATTCACAACTCTATTCAATGCATTTTCGATTATATCACTTTTTCACATCCTACACGGAAAATAATAAAAAGGTAAAATTTACCGAGACAGCAAAGGTGAACGCTCGCAAAAGCCAAAAAGGTAACTTCTACCTATTCGAGGTGAAACTCACCTCACAGCGAGGTAAAATATACCTGAAACGAAGAATGAAAAAAGGTACAATTCACCGAGAAAAAATGTGAATCCAAAAAAGGTAAAACTTACCTCGGAGTGAGGTGAAGTTGACCTGGATTGAGCTAAACAAAACAGTACAAATCATCTCGAAAAAAAAGTAACTATTTGACGAATCCGTTTATTGAGGTTAAGCTGTTTTGCCGTTTAGGAACAAGTTTTGCTTCGTGCACAATATGTGAAAATCGGAACAAAATGATAAGTATTTTCTTAGATTTCATTTAGTTGTGCTGGTTCTCTTCATAATATTTTGCTTTTGTTTCAGATCGGCCCACGCAGAGCTTCGTGTTGTATTCCCGTCAGCCTTCAGATATTATTCCGGAAAAGCCGGACCTGACAAGCTTGGCGAACAAAAGACTTGCCTCAACAATTTTTAAAGAACACGATGATATATTTCAAAAATAAATATTAGGTAACAGTCCCTATTTATTTCAAATAAATACCAATTTTTTCATGAATTGTTTTTTTTTAATTAATTTTTATTGAAGAAACCAATCAAACAAACTAGCATTTTCCTTTTAAATCAGTGAATGGGAAAACGGTATTATTTACTATTTTGCTAGGTGAATGAGAAAATGGTAAAATCTACCTTTTTGCTAGCTGAATTGGAAAAAGGTAAAATTTACCTTTTTGCTAGGTGAATGAAAAAAAGGTAAAATTTACCTCGAAAGAGGGGTGGAAAAAATTCACCTCGCAAAAAGGTAAATTTTACCTTTTTTTATTTTCCGTGTATAATTCTCACATTCATTCTCGGAAAATAATAAAAAGGTAAAATTTACCGAGATAGCCAAGGTAAACGATCGTGAAAGCCAAAAAGGTAACTTCTACCTCTTCGAGGTGAATCTCACCTCACAGCACGGTAAAATTTACCTGAATCGAGGTTGGAAAAAAGGTACAATTCACCGAGGAAAAAGGTGAATCCAAAAAAGGTAAATCTTACCTCGTAGCGAGGTGAAGTTCACCTGAATTGAGCTGAATAAAAAAGTATAATTCACCTAGAAAAAAAAGGTAAAACCAAATAAGGTAAAACTTACCTCGTAGCGAGGTGAAGTTGACCTGGATTGAGCTAAACAAAACGGTACAATTCTTCTCGAAAAAAAGTGACTATTCGCCGAACCCGTTTATTGAGGTTAAGCTGTTTTGTCATTCAGAAACAAGTTTTGTTTTGTGCATAATATTTGAAAATCGGAATAGAATGGTAAGTGTTTTCTTAGATATCATTTTGTTGTGCTGGTTCTCGTCATAATACATTGCTTTTGTTTCAGATCGACCCATGGAGCTTATAGGTGTATTCCACGTCATCCTCCAGCCGGAAAAGCCGAACCTGACCGGATTAGCCGAACAGAGGAGGTCATGAATGTACGCAACGCAGGAGTATTCAGTGGCCATGGCGGCTCGAAAGAATGCGAAGCCGAATTATCAGTCCCTATTTATCTCCAATAAATATAATTTTTGATAGAATTTTGTATTTTTTTTAGTACTTATTGAAGAAACCAATCAAACCAACCAGCATTTACCTTTTAAATCAGTAAATGGGAAAACGGTATTATTTACTATTTTGCTAGGTGAATGCGAAAAAGGTAAAATATACCGTTTTGCTAGGTGAATTGAAAAAAGGTATAATTTACCTTTTTGCTAGGTGAATGAAAAAAAGGTAAAATTTACCTCGCAAGAGGGGTGGAAAAAAATCACCTCGCAAAAAGGTAAATTTTACCTTTTTTTATTTTCCGTGTTCAAGTCACTCTTTAGCCCGTGCTGCCAGATTTTCAGTCCTTTCATTAAACATTTCATATCCATTCTAGTACTTCTAATTTAAATTGCATCCCGCATACTAAAAAACTGTATCTAAAACAGTCTATACGATACATCTACTGCACCAGAAATGGTGATGGTTTCTCTTAGCGTAGCAAATCTATTGAACTTTACTTCGACAACGATAAGAACGTATCATGAACGTTCATGAGGAAAAGTGATGGTTTCTGAAAAGGTGAAAGAACGATATGGACGATATCTTCAATTTTTCTTTAATCGTAAAAATGATCTCAAACCGTTACCAATAGAGTTCATGTCTTATGTCTCAAGTAAAAAAATATCGAAACGTGGATCAGAGATGCCAGACGGTTTTGAAAAGAAAATTTTACGTATTCATGCAAATTCATTTATATTCCCAAAATCAATATATTTTTTAAAGTTTATAACGTATAGAAGTGAATAATAATACTTTAACAAATCATAGGAATCAGCATTTCTAAGTGAGTTGCAAGATTACATCAAGATTAAAAGAGCGTATTAACATGCAGAAAACTCAAGCATTTGTAAACATGATGTTTCGTTTAGTTTGATAGAAATATTTATTGTGTTAAAGATGTTTTTATTCTTTAAAAGTCGACAGGCTTCAAACGGAAAGGGCAATTACAAATTTTACATTTGAAATGTAAAATTTTATCAAACAGCTTACTTTTTATCTGAAACAGAAATTCTTAATTCGATTTAGATCCGATAGAATTAGAATTATTAATGGTGTTTCTTGCTGTTTTCGCCAGTAATCGTTTTTCAAAGAGATGTTGCGCAAGAGTAGATACAAAGTGTGGATCAGCAAAGGAGCAAACAGGTGGGCACAACAACATATCGATTTTTGTTAGCGTTAACATGGAGTATGGAACCCTTCAGATTTTCACGATAGTATAGCTGCTGTAACTTTGATTTGAATTGAACGAAATTCCAAGATTAAATTAATGGCAAATGAAAATTTAATAATATTTTCAAATTACAATCACTTAAAATATTGACAAACAACTTTCGTATTTCAATATCTTCACGAATATTGATAAAACATTGAACCTGGCACCACTGACACTAAAGGTCTTCATTTGTTTTGGTGCGCCGAGCGGATTGTGTTTTTGCAGCTGAAAACTCTTCCTGTTTCCCATAAACCGGCTGGATCAGCTGCATTCGGTAACACCAAGGCATTCCAAGTTTAAGGAATGAAAAAACTCGATAGTAACAGGTATGTAGAATTGGAAATCTTTGAAAAAAAAACCAAACCTAATGACCCCGTTTCTGAAATTTTAGATTGTGTACCCGGAACCTCCACATTTTTGTTCATACTGTGGAGTCATCTCAGCTACTTTTCGGCCACTTCATGTTTGGTGGAATGAGTTGGCCCATCGATGCAGACGAAAATCCTCATGGACCACACAGGGACATGCATGGTGCGTGCCATCCGGAACCATCTACAGGGCGTGCTGCTCAAAATGTTCGGCAAGAAAAAGCAGAATAAAAATGACCCGCTGGGATAACTTGTAGGGTAATATTCGTAATATAATTAAGTAATTTAATAAAATTTGTGAAATTTAAAAAAATTCTTATTCATATCCGAAATATTTCTAATAAATTTGGCGAAAAATTTGCATTTGTGTGCGTGATCTTTTCACGAATGGTTTCTCAAACGGTCCGCATAAAGTTGGAATAATGTAAAGTCAAATCGTTACTGAACGTATCCACGTAATGGTTGAGATATAGGAGCTTTTCAAAATAACTATTAAGACTACAGTCCGATGATCTAAATATGTTTTCCAGAATTGGTTTTTCAACCTTAACCGAACTGCTTGTAGAACAGTTCTCCCATACAAAAGTTTTAACGGTTTTTAACAATTACATAACCTAACGACATATTAAAAATACTGTGAATTTGAGATTCACGCTTCAGCCAATGTATTTCATGGTTTGAATAATCGTTTGTTAAACGTTTTTATACACTTTATCAAATCGTCGTTTGACTGTTTAAGAAATTGTTAGGTTACAATCCTCATTTATGCGGGATGGTTCATACGTAACATATTATTAAGAGTTTTTGATGCATTATTTATTATAAAGGAAAAAGTGAATTAACACTACAAGATGCATTAAGCTACTCAATATTCCAATCTTACCGTAATTAAATAATTTTTATTTTCTAAATAAAACGGCTTTCATTTATAAATTTAAAAGAAGTCTCACCAGTGCCGGAATTAAAGGTACATTGAAGCACGGAATCGTTTTAAATTTACCACATTTAAATAAGTTTATGGTACTTAACAACGCTGCTGCAACAACACAACGCAAATTTCATCCCTACAACATAATATCGTCTTCGAAATAATCGTAATCCTCCTCAATCATGTCCGTCCCGGTATCGAACTCCAATTTGTCATGTTTAGCTCTCACGTGTTTGGTCAGTTCTCCGTTTGACTTATACCGACTGGAGCATATTGAGCAAGCGAATGGTCGCTCTTCTGTGTGGGTCAGCATATGGGCCGCCAGATAGCGCGGTCGATTGAACTTCTTCCCGCATTGTTCACAGTCATATGTGTTCGAGTTCTGATGGATGGCCATATGTTCTTTGTAGCTGTACATCCGCCGGAAGCTTTTCATGCACAACTCACAGCGAAACGGTTTCTCGCCCGTATGAATCGTTCGATGCTGTTTCAGCTGGTTGGCAAAAGCGAATCTCTTCTCGCACAAATCGCAAGGAAACTGCTGCTGATGTTTGGCCCTCTTGTGAACATACATCGCCCCATAGGTATCAGCCCGATAGTCACAGCCCTCGTATGGACATTTGGTGTCCTTCTTGAATACGTACTTGTGCCGCTTTTTCTCGATCGGTCGATCACACTCTTCCAGTTTCTGGTGCGCTTCGAGAGCTTTTTTGGACGAAAAGGGAAACCCACACCGGACACACTTGAAGAGACCCTTCCGGTGGGAAAAGTCGTGCGCTTTGTACTGGTAGCCATTTTCGCTAACGTGACCACACTGTTGGCACGTTAGGTCACGTTCGTGGAGAGCATGGTGTCGGGTGAGACGTTCTTTCGTTGCAAACACCTGAGAAGAATTGAAAAGTTCCGATTCAGTTAGAATTTATACTTTAAAAAAATTGAAAGCGATTATTAGTTATGCTACAGTTTACCTTTGTACATTTTGGACATTGGAATGTTTTTTCCTTTACATTTTCGTGCATTCGCACATGATTCAAAAAGGTTTTGCGAACCGTGAAAACTTTCCCACACTCGTTGCAATCGAAATTTCCTTCCTCGTTCGATTCTCCCCGTGTTTTCCGTTTTCCCGTGGATCTGCCCGTCGATCCACGCTTCAGTGCGTTCACATCTACATACTCGATCAGATCTTCTACACTATCGTTCTCATCGGAGTCTTCATCGTCGTCTTCCTCTAAATCGTATTGAACAATTTCATCATCGTCTTCAGATTGCTTTCCACGAGTGCTCTGTGCTCTAACCAACTTTTGTCTCGCAGCTTCTTCCGCTGAAATTAATTCAACCCTGATAGTTCCGGGGGGAGTTGGACAGTCGCGGTCACTATCGATTTCCGGTTCCTCTTTGATATCCAATTTATCGACTTCCTCATTCCTGTCCTGATCTGTATCCGATTTCGAGATTTCTTCTTCCTCAACGATTAGGTCAAAATGGTCAGATGATTCATAGCTAGCTTCTTCAGCGACATCGTCCAGCCTTTCTACGAGAACTTCCGTTACATCATCATCCTTGTCTTTTGGACTTTGCTCTATAATCCTTGAAGCCTCATCTTCAGATTTTGCCTTTGCATGTTCTTCAGCCAACTGACGAAGGATCGTGTCGCTGTATTGTTTCTTGCCTACAAAATAAAAAAAAATGTTAAATGTTCTGCCACCTACAAACTTTGAGACACCTACTAGCGAGTTCGGACTGCTGATGGTTCTCAAGCTGCTCCACTAGAGCTCCTTTCCAGCAAAAACTGCGCAGAAGCTCCTCTTGTTTCTTGAACTCCAGGGCTATGTTGTACGAGAGATCCAGCTTGGTGAGGCATTGCTGGCAAATTACTCGTGGAAATTGCTCCAGCGCATTGAGCATCGTTCCACATACTTTCCAGAGCATTTCCGGGATCAGAACTCCGTTGAATTCGCTAGTTAGCGAAACTAACTGGTCCTTCCGGAGCAAACATATCCTACAGTAGTTGTCTAAATCGGATCGAACTGCTGAAAATGAGCAAAGAAGGGGATTATAGTTCGGAAATTTTGATTAAAAAGATTGACGTGAACCTTAAATTTTAAGATTAATTCTAATAGAGGTCAAGGAAAATACAGTTAATACCTTCGGCATCAGCGAGCCCGGCGTTCCGCGAGGAGGTTTCGGTTGTCATGATTAGAAACTTTGAAACTGATACATTTTCTGAAACATCTGGATAACGCACAGAAATCGTTGATAATTTTGCACCAAAACCACACATAAGCGATTGTTTACAAAACATTAAAACACGTTTATTTTTATAGCTGCTTTTAGTGTTTTTTCAGACTCTATTTACAGTACTCAGTACAGGACTCTCTACACGGACAAAAGCAAACAACCCACTGTACTACTCACTACTGGGTTGATTGGCATTTAGCCCAAAGTACGTAGTTTTGGGTGGGTGAAATTGATGTACTGAGCGGTTAATCCACATTAACCCAAAATAAGTTTAAAGTACCCACTACATTGTCCGACATTTTGTTTTAACTTTTTAGACGCGTGTGAATTATTTTGCGAAGGAAAAATTAATTTTTCTACGCGGTTCGTCGTCCTTCCTCGACTCCTTTGGCACAAGATGACGGCAAAACATCGGGAAAAAGATTTGGGTATGTTATTTCATTTTATTTTTTTCCCTGAAGTGTTACATATATAATTTTTTATTTTTCATCTGGTGAAGCTTCCTCAGCCGGAGGAGTGCCTGAATTTGCTGCCCGAAAAAAAGCCACCAACAGGAGCTGTTGCAGATTTCGCTGCTATCAATATCGGAATATTCGATAGGAAAACCAGATTTTAGTCATGTAGGCAGGTAAGTCATTTTTCATCATTAAATTTTTCCAACATTTTTCATGAAATGTTTTCTTTCCTCCCAGATCCATTCAAAACACCGAAAACCGTGCCGTCCGGGCATTTCTGACGTGGAATTGCTCAGGGTCAGGGTCAAAGAGGGACCGAGTCGTTTGGGACCATCATTATGCAACAGAAAGATAAGGTGTTCTATTACGGGAATTGTCCCAAGATAAGTGAAACAGTGAAAATTGTAACGAGAGCAAATAAAAAAGTTTATAAAATTTCAATATTTTACCGTGAAATTTCAACATTTCTCTCAATATCACCATCCAGAATTCATATTTGGGAATCCTTACCTAATTTCCCTGATTTAGTACTTAAACAATCATATCACTGCATTTTTATGATTTTTTTCCGATTTTTCCCAAAATTTGCCAAGTAGGTCATTTTCACCCACTGGTACCTTAAAGCGCAACTACCTACTTTTAGGTTGTTGTGTTTTAACCTACTAGTAAGTTCCTGCACTGAAGTGGCGATTTACGTCAAAAGTACCTAGAGTGGGTTGTTTTTTCTGTCCGTGTACAAAAAGTCTTTTCGACCAGTCGGCGTTCACGCTAGAAATTATTAAACCATTTATGTTTCAAAAATAACCATTTTTGACCTTTTCCCGGGAAATGTCATTTTATGAGTTCTCCATGAGAAGTCATAAAATGACTTCTAGGGGAGAAGTTCGAATATGGTTATTTTTCAACCGAATGGGATTCTGGAGGAGAAGTTGAAAAATGGTTATTTTTCAACCGAAATTCAAATGAGCTGCTTTTTTAGATTCATGAGGTTTTGTTATACATTTTTCGTTCAATCGCAAAAGCAAAGAAAAGATTGGTGATAGTATTTAGCATATTTTTATTCTAAATAACTTTTTGACGACAGGAATCCCTGAAGCTTGCTGTAGGGCCTAGACAAATGGAAGCCTTCAAACGGATTGGCTGACTGGAGGACGTTCTTTTTAGGTGCTTTCAGATTTATTTGGGCCGGATGATTGTTGGCACTGGTAGCTGGTACAGGATGTGAAGCCATCATCGGTGAACGTGGCGCAAGAGGAAGTAGCTTGTAGTTGATGAATCGGCTCCTGGAAGTAGCGTACGGGGTACCAAAACATGTTCATCTTATCAGAAGGTACGTTTACTGTTCCTGAGGCCAAATTTTTGTATCGCTGGCCAGCAGCGAAGTCAAAACAGGAAACGCTAACAGCTGCGTTGGATGCTTTTGATGACAATTGTACTAACACTAGAATTTCGACGTCCTAAAATTAAATGAAATATTTTTAAAGAAAATCATAAATACATATGTCAGAAAATATGTTACCGATTTTCGTTCCCAACGGGGCCACTTGTTTGATTGCCCTCGGAGTCTTCTTGGCAGGGACACATGATTTTGTTGTGCATTTGCGATTTTGCAATGCCAGTTTTTCTTTCTGACTTAACGCGGAGTTTACTTCCGTTAAAAGCGGAACTGCTGACGATCCACATATTGCCTGCCAGCGGTAGCCCGCTGTAGAATGTACCTGGGGGCATTTTTGTGATCCTAAACAGGATGGCCATAGCACCTGTTAGCTGACTATGAGAGGAAGAATGGTATTGAAGATCGGTCATAAGTTTCCTACAAATAAATTTTGTTACCTGTCGAATTCAAGGATAATATTAGCAATGAATTACCTTCCAGCAGCGGGTGTGCTATGTTATTTGATCCTACAATTGAAATAATTTTAACCCTTCCAGTGAAATCCATCCGATATCGAATAAAAAAAAAAAAAAAAAAAAAAAAAAAAAAAAAAAAAAAAAAAAAAAAAAAAAAAAAAAAAAAAAAAAAAAAATCTTGACTTCACCTCGAACCGTCGGCGCGATAAGTCGTGTATCGCTTCTATTAGCAGAGTTTTTTCTAGCGAAACCACGAGCACAGACGCCATCTTGTACCAGTCGCGAAGTTTTTAGTTTCTATTTTTTATTATTTGGTTTTGCTTGTTTGCACAAACCGAACCGGAGAAGATAGCTGCCATGGGGGAAAGTCCCCCACCGTGGGGCAAAACTCCACATTCCTTAAATCCAAACCGAAGGCAACTACCCCAATGGATGGACCCTAAAGGAGATCACGGAGAGATGCAATTTCTCCAAGTCAAACCTGTAGCTCCTGCCAAACTACCGATCTACCCCTTCATCATTGCCAAAACTGTCGAACAGGAAGCCGGAATCATCCATGGCGGAAACCCTACCGACAATGGAAGCACATATTTGCTCAAGGTTCGCTCACCTCGGCAGGTGGAAATACTGCTGAAGGTTAAACAGTTAATTGATTCTACCCCCGTTACCATCACGTACCACCCAACACTTAACACCTGTAAGTGTGTAGTAACGTGCAAAGAAGTAGAAGGTGCAACAAACGAACAACTGGCAAGCGATCTCGAGAGTCAAGGAGTCACCAGTGTTTACCGATTCCTTAGAAAAGAAAACGAAAAAGATATTCCCACCCACACAATGGTTTTGACTGTCCGCGGTACGGTGGTCCCCCGGTACATCCGCTTTGGATTTCTCCAAATTTCCACCCGTCCGTATTACTCTCGCCCGATGCCCTGCGTACAATGTGGGAAATATGGCCACACGCAAAAAAACTGCAAGTTTGACCCCATTTGTATCAATTGCGGAGACAAAGAGGTTCACCCTAACGAGCCTCTATAAACAAAAGAGACGAAATGTCACGATTGGAATTTTCGATTTCCTGTCAGTGTCATTCCAATCGAGCAAAAGACTTGTCAAACTGGAAAATTTGGAATTGCGAAAGCGGCGGTAGCGAAAGTATTATCATTCATATCTGTAAACAAAGGGTAATCAAAACACAGTTTTTGAATGCTCTATTTCAATTACAAGCTAAATTCTCAAGGACTTATTTCTTGGTACTTAATTGGTAAGTTATGATTTTATTTAATGACTAGCAGACCCGGTAAACTTCGTCTTACCATGTTCAACTTGGCGTCCATTTCCCTTCTTTCCCTTTACTCAAATCGTCCTGCCTCATTCTATCAACATTTTACCTAAGAATTTTAACTCAACGGGTCTTTTAAAATCCAATTTTGTAACTTGTTCCATAAATAACTGTATGTTGATAATATGTATGTTTCATTTGCTGTATTCCATTTAGTAGATTTATTCCGTTTTGTTCGAGTTCACATTAAGGTTTAAACCGAAATAAAAAGTTTCTCATTTATTGGAATATATTGCTTATGAATCTTTTTTAAAATAGAATTTTGAATATCGGGACAATTTTTAGAGTATTTTCCGAATATTTTGCCTAACGCAGCGCTTTAAGCTCCCAATTACACAGCAAGAAAAATTCGTGTAAATTTAGATCGAAAACGATGCACGAAAACGGAACATCGATTTCGATGTAAAATTCTATCACGGTTTATTTTTTTCCAGGATGTAATTTTTGAGGCGTGTAAATTTAGATTGAAACCAATGCACGAGATCGGATCACTAAAGCCGTCGTGTAAAAATACACAGGGATGTAAATTTTTAAATTTATTATCGTAAATATTGATATTTTTGCTAAATATTCAGGTTTTTGCTTTTTTCTTTGAATGAATACGCCCACATGTATTATTTTTAATTCACATTTATTTACAAAACTGAAAATTAAAACACCATCACGGAAAGCGTCAAGCTGGAATTGTTGTTGCATCCGATGATTCCCAGCACGCGGATGTTTTTACAGTTCAGCGTCATCAGTATCCTCGAATGGTTTCGGAACATCATGATCTTTCGGTCAGCACTTGGACACTTTAATTGATCTGACAAAAGTTTGTCCGGATAATAACTGTCCGGATAAATATCAGCCTTTGCGAAAATATCTGACCTTGCTGTAATGGAAAAAAAAACTAGTCAGTTTCAACCGCATTCTTCATTTCACGTATACTTACGACTTTAAAAGACTCTAGAAGTGCTGCTGTAGGTAGCTACGCCTTTGATCGACTCGTTTCCGAATAATTTTTCGACTTGTTTACTTTGTGCGCAAACTAACGAAATATAAAAAGGCAAAAGATAAATATTTGCATTCAATTTTAAATCAAACAGATCTAACTTTACACGGTTTGTGACATAAATTTCATTGACCGGTTGATTTTTACACGACGCAATGTAAAATTACATCAAAACAGTTTATTTCTATCCTATTTTTGAAAAAAGTCTAATATTACATCAAAAGGAGTTTAAAATTACATCTTTTTGCAATTACACACAAGAAAAAATAGATCACTCGTTTTTTAGATTCCGTGTACTTTTAGAAATTTTTTGCTGTGTAGCTTTGGATGGTGTATTTTTTAGAGCTGAAGAAATGAAACACATAAGAAAAGATTTTTTACTAACCCTTTTCAAACAGCTTTTTATTCACCATTCTCATGCTTCGAAGCAGTTTGAATTAAAATTCATATTTTCACCAAAATCATTTCCAAAATTTTTCGCCTGATGCTTAAGTTATAGACTTTACACATTTCAACTTAAAATGTTCCCAAACAGCACTTGTCATGGCATTAAATCTGACGATTTTGTATACTGCAAATTCCTTTTTTTATTCAAGCAAAAAATGCAAACTAATTCCTTTGAACTTTAACCCAATGAATCAAAGAAACGATTGGTTTTGAAAAGAGGAAAACATATATTCACTCATTATTTTAAAGATTCTAATTGAAGCATTGGGATGTTCTGAATTTAAAATTTCCTGAACATTGTTGGTGGTGATCTCCGATTTCATTTAGGATTATGTAATGTTTTGAGGATTTAATACAATTTAATTGAAAAGCAGATTTTTTAAAATTGAATAAATCGAAATGAAATAATCTGTTCAGGCTTCGATGGTTTCGTGAGTTCATTTAAAAAATGAAACACCGGGGCAAGTGCAAACGAATATCACCACAGTTCTACTTTCATATTTTCTGAAAAAAAAAATATTTCAAAAAAAATATTAGTTATGTTGACAAAAAGAAATATCGAAGTATACATTTATTAGTGCAACTGAAAAACATAGGTCTTTCAGATGCCTCAGCGAAAAGATTTTAAAATGAATTTAATACTTGTTCTTGTTTGTCTGTTTTATCAACTTTCATTGATATATCCGAAGTTTTTCTCCGGAATAAATTAATGCTTGGTACTTCAATTTCACTGAATACTGTTCAACCTAAAGACCTTGATTTACAAAGACCTTTATAATAATTTTGAATATCCGCTTCAGATTCAACACTCGGGATATCATTTCTGGCCATTTTGCAGATAAAATTCTTGAATTGTAGATGTTTCATTGCTAAATGGCGCGTTTTCACTTATTCCACCTAAGAAATTACAGGAATTAATATTACTTTTATCACTTTCAGGCCATATTAAAAGTTCATCATAAAAATCTGCAGCCCCTGGAATATCAATCACAAAAAAACTTTTCAACAAAAAATGAATCAAAAGTATCTTCTATGTAGCCAAAATATGAAAAACAAAAACATACTTTCCATGTTAAGTTCGTACTTGAATAGTGTGTAAACAAACAGTAAACGTGTAAACAGTTTTTTGATGAATGATTAAAAAAAAGAGTTGAGTTTAATTAATCAGATTGTTTTTTCTGCCCAACAATTTTTAGATGAAGAAATAATATTTTAATTTTTTTGTAAAAGTTGAAAGTTTGCACTTGCTCTAGTCTACTTTCTTAATTGAAAAATTCTTTCGGAAAATGCATATCTTCACTTTTTATTATTGAAAAGTAGATTATTTTATTGATAACTTCAACTTACGTTTGCAAAAAATCAAAAAGTTCGTTCGGCCTTTAAAAACTTCAATCCTATCTAATCTATTTCAAAGAACAGACCCTTGTGCGTCTTAATGTGTCTAGCATTCTAGGCGTATTGGATTATACGAAATTGAATGTAAAGCTCCCCAATTTCTTATTTTCAAACGTCCGCAAAGTGTCATTATTTCATATTTATCAATACCAAATTCATATTTTATGGACAACAATTTACTACTTAAATTAACACGAATCAAAAATGGTTAATATTTGAAATCGTTCATATGGTTTTGATTCGATCGATAAAATATCAAACCGGGTTACATCTAGGCGTCATTTATTACAATGTGCTGTGTACAAATACGCAAGGAAAAAAACATATCTAGGTTGCATATCGCCCTCACGTGCATAAGAAATATAGGTACCTAGTTGAGAAACAGGCGCCTAATTTTTAAATGTTTCCAGCGATCAATGAACAGTATGCTTTGGTTACTATTATCTTGCAACGACGTTTGCTAGCGACGCCTCGCCCATTGGGACGAAAAACAAACCCCCCAAACAAAAGAAAATTTCTAAAATAGATGCCTGATTTTTCAATTTAAAAATTTGGCAAAACAAAATTTATCTGTTTTATTCGATCGGCAAAATGTCAATCTGAGTCACATCTAGGCGTCATTCATCTGTGCTATGGAAATAAGCGAGGAATCAAGAAGAAAACATCAAGGCTTCATATCGCCACCACCTGCATTGAAAATATGCTTGGTTGAGAAATACGCGCCAAAATATTCTTACTGATCTGTATGCTGTGCCATGGTTACTATCCTCTCGCGACGTTTGGTCGCGACGCCTCGACCTTGGAGACGAAATACAAACCGCCAAAAGGAAACAAAAATCTCGAAAAAATGGATGCCATGACTTTTATTTGATTAAAAAAACTACAAATTTAATTATTACGGACAATTGATGCGACTTTTTGTTATTTTTATTCGATATAAACCGATTCGCATGCCTACAGAATATTCTAAAAATAATTTCATTTGAATCGTTTGGGCCATTTCGGAGGAGTAGTACTACAAACACCGTTACAAGAGAATTTTATATAATAGATAAATATGTGGGATATTTTTTTATTTTGAGTTTTCATTGAGTGCACAAGATGTTCCCGGATCAGCGGAGTCGAAATGGAAAGTTTACTAATGAAAGTTGCGGATTCCAGTGCAGAATACCCCGAAAGATGGAAGAAAAATATATTTTTAAATCCGGGGCAGGTTTTGTAAGAACTATTTTTTTGCCAAACACTCCATGGTTGCACTTTTTTTTAATTGATGACAATACCAAAAACAGCTTAGTAAAAACAGCAGACCACTTCCGAGAAAAAGTAATCGCAACAAAAATTGAAGCCATGTGAAGTTTGAAGCAAAGCAGTGCTGCGCTCAAATGAAAGCGGGGTTGCTAGATGATTTATTCTTAAAAGGATCAGATTGCGTCTCTTTTGTTTTTATTACAGGCTCTTTAGTTCACCCCAACTGTAAAAAAGAGCCACACTGCGTAAACTGCCGGAATAACCACCCCACGAACAGCCGAACCTGCTCATTCTTCAAGGAGGAACAAGAAATAATTAAACTAAAAACTGACACCGGAATCTCCCATAAAGAAGCAGTTAAGGAACTTCGTAGCCGCCTGATTCGATCCAGTAGTATTCAACAACGCCTAAACCCAGAACGCAACCCTACGAACCAAGAGACCGAAATTATACAACTCCGGAAGCAAGTAGCCATCCTAACTGCACAACTAGCCATGTTCACTCGCAAACCACAAGACAACCCGACCAATGACGAAAACGAATCCGAAAGTGACGGCAGCATGACAACCTCCTGCTCAACCGCCAGCCACCAAACCACCCCCAAACGCATTCGAAATGGCTCTTCCGAAGGAATGCAAACCAGCAGTGAATCCAGTTCTGGAACCACAACCCAACAGAAATTGAACCGCACAAAGAAAAAACGCCAACGGAATCCCGAAAACCAGATCAACACCGAAAATCAACCGACGTCCTCCAACCCAGGTAAAGACAACCGGCAGCTGTCCAATCACCCCTCTTCCTCACGGCGGTAAGTCGAAACCCAACTTCTTTTCCAATTTCAATTTTTATCATGGCTACCTCCATCCCAAACATTAACAATCACAACCTATCCCACCATAACCCAACACCCGCTAGGAAAAACAAAATAAGTTTCGCTATCCAATGGAATCTACGTGGACTGAGAGCCCGATTGCAAGAATTAGAAGTATTAACCTACACAGAAAAAAATAATGACTTTTACGTGTCATTGAAAATGGTTGCCTTTAAAATAAAGCAACCTGTAATTTAAAAAACATGTGATTTCAAAGTAATACATCTGAAATTTATAAGAAATGCATTTTATATTACAGCGAATGTCCTGTAACAAAAAGGAGCATGACATTTGCCGTATTTTTACAGGTCGGAAAAAGATTACGTGTAGTTGAATAACGTGTAGTCCAATAATTTTCAATTGCACATTGAA
This sequence comes from Uranotaenia lowii, assembly GCF_029784155.1. Taxonomy (NCBI): domain Eukaryota; kingdom Metazoa; phylum Arthropoda; class Insecta; order Diptera; family Culicidae; genus Uranotaenia; species Uranotaenia lowii. The sequence goes on from NC_073692.1 coordinate 16,885,001, forward strand.
AAATTCAAGTGCGACTGGCATCCCAGTTACATTTGAAAAGGAGAAACGTCAACATGAGCGCGTTTTGTTTTGATTCAGTATTTGTTTACCTTTCGCGACCACTTCGTCAAATCAAGACAAGAAAAAATTGTGTCGCGAAACCGCAGCAGTAGAATACCATCGCGCAATTCTGAAACGTTGACGTGATCAGGATCTATTCTGCTGATTGTTGTGCCAATGGCTGGTCCGTTTCGTTCCGTTCTGTTACTTTCGGTCGGCGCATTATGCAGCGAACACCTAGTAACCTGGAACGGTCTGACAACATCGTTTTCAAGAAGACAATTGCGAAGATGGACCGGGACATGATAGTGCGAGTATCCCCACTTGCTGACTCTAACTAACCATCAGGTGAGCGCATTAATTATGTTGGTAATGCATGAAACATGAAACTTTCCCAACAGCACGAAAAATTGCAACGGAAGTTCGAGGATGACAAGTTTTGCATCGACAGCTGGCACTGGGCAAGCGGAGTGAACCTATTTTCAATCAGCAAACTCCAGCGGCGTGAAATTTCCCAGAATGCCTCGGGTGGGCACCGCGACCGCAAGTCTTCGAAATGGAACACCGGCTCGAAAATATATTTTCATTTACAAAAACCAATGTGCCCATACCTAGCTGCGTTTGTTAGGCAATTGTCTAGGAACGGTTAAGGTAAGTTTTCTTTTGAGTTCAAAAACGAAAAAATATTATTTACTATTCTTATTTATAGCTTCTGTTTAATCCACTATTCCGCCGTATAGCAGCGGTGCCAGCAAAAGACCCTCTCGGGGACCGCCCATAAAAAGTCGCAATAAAAAATCTACCACCCGTCAGACGGATAAGGAAAGGAAGAAGAGGAACATGAACGACTCTTTTGATTCAACCGATTCTGGTGAAGGATTCTAGCAAGCGAACGACTACGCATCTACAGTTAGTATTGAATACATCATTTGTAATTTTTGTGAAATCCTAGGTTGATATATTCACCAAATCCTAAATTATGCAGTTGATTTTCAACTTGAATTGAGGCCCTCAGGATCAGAGGGGTGCAAGTGCCAAAATCTTCAATTTTGAGTTAAGTATATCTAATGATTCTTTATGTTTTAACGTACATTTGATGCAAAACTAAGATTTTTTATAATTTTTTTGAACACCTTTTTGATTGAATTAAAACTGCTCGAATTCGAAAAAATATATGAAAAATCGAGCACCTTCACAACTTTGTAGCGCATTTTCTCGAAACTATCATTTAGGGTTAGGCACTTGCACCCCTCTGATCCCAAGCGCCTCAATTAGTGTGCATAATCCACGTTATGCATCCAATTAAAGAGTAGCAGCTTTATATTATCACCCCAATACAGTAAATATGTTACCCAGTTAATCTATTAATCGTTATACACAGATGCATCTAAGTTTTGAAAGGCGAGTTTATCAAAGCTTTAATGTATATTTTCAAAATTCTTAAGTACCATTTGATAATATTCAGGAAATAACAATACCAATTGTGGAGCTGGACTCATGTTAACAAGAATAGGCAATTTGTGCCACTAGTACCTGAGAAGGAAAAAACGACCAACAAATGTGAGTGGATCGATTCTCAGATTATGTTAATTTTTTTTTGTGCTCCATTCAAGCACGGTTCCAATAATCGTTTGCAACATTTTTTTTTGGTTTAATCGACAAACTTTCATTTGAGTAAATTATTTAAAAAAAAAAAGAAACAAGACGAAATCGGAAGTAGTTTTGTATTAACTTCCAAAATTTGCGCTTGTTTGCGCGAACAAACAAAATGTCGAAAAAAGGCGGAAAAATTATGAACCAAGTATTAACTTAATGAATTATTATGTTTAATATAATTATTCGCTCTTAATTTTGTTATTTTTATTTGATCCGAAAAAATCCAATTGGAAAAAAACTAAAAATACGATTTAAAAAAGCAGGCCTGTAATTTTTAACGAACCTGTATTAAAGCGGGACACTGAAAAATGCACAACACGTATTTTTTTTTCGACCTGTAAAATTACGGTAAATATCCTGCTCCTTTTTGTTACAGGACATTTGCCGTAATTATACAGAAAATAATTTTTTCTGTGTACAAATATCAACCCTTAATACTCTCCCTCCAAGAAACCCTCCTCTCAGCCAATCTACCCAATCTGATAAAAGGCTACACAACCCTTCTTGATCCCACCGGCCAAGGTTCTGGTATATCAATTAAATCTGGCCTACCCTTTAAACAGATCCCACTATCAGCACCCTTCAGCGTTGTTTGTATACGCCTTAAATCACCCATTGATATCACAGTTGTTTCCCTTTACTGCAGCCCCTCAGTTCGTTTTCAAGAATTTGTCCAAGGTCTTGAAGATATTTTACAACAACTGCCTCAACCCATAGTCATCATGGGGGACCTCAACGCACATTCTCCTCTCTGGGGGGGAGCCCACACATGCCGAAAGGGTTCCTTTCTTGAGAATTTCCTTATCCTGAAAAATTTAACTATCTTAAATGACTGCAGCCATACTCGCGTCGACCCATCAAATGGAAATACCTCTGCTCTTGACCTAACCCTAGTCTCCTGGTCCCTCGGTCCCAAATTTAGTTGGCACACAATCGAAGACGACTGCGGCAGTGACCATATTCCAATCCATATCTCAATAGAATCCTCCACACCGCAATCCACAACACGCCCTCGTTGGAAGCTCCATGAAGCTGACTGGGTTAAATATCAGACCCTTATTGATCAATATATTGATAATCACCCACCAATAACCGTTCAGTCTTTTACCGAAATGGTGCTAAATGCCGCACTTGAATCTATTCCACGAACAAATGGTATTCCACGATCATTTTGATATAACATTCGATACAAATGAACACCCAGACTACAACAGTGATTTCAGTTTGGGAGAATTTGAAACGGCCCTGAGGAAAACAAAAGGTTTGTCTGCCGGTCCAGATGGAATAAGTTATCCCCTTCTCAAAAACCTTACGAGGTTAGGAAAAATTCACCTACTCAATGTTTATAATAACATCTGGAGAACTGGCTCAATCCCCGATAGCTGGAAGCAAGGTCTAGTAATACCCATCCCAAAACCAAAACTGGATCCCCACTTGTTAGACAGCTATCGCCCCATAACCTTGCTCGATTGCATGGGAAATGTAGAGGATATAGATGAAAAAGAAGAAGAAAAGAAATTAAAAAAAGAACTGAGCATCCACATGCTACAAAACAGAAAAAGTTCTGAACGGAAAATCTTCTCTTTATCCAGAGAGTAAAAACTCATCGATTTGGCTCCGCCCATTTCTCTGAAGCTCGGGTATTTGACGCTATAAAAAGAGCGTACCCAGCGCAGTTGGGCTCATTCGTTTAGCTAATCTCAAAGTGAAAGCATCGGCTCCTGCAATATTCACCAAGAAGATGGTTCCTCCAAATCCTCCAAGATGACGGTCCACCCATTCTCTAAGAAGAAGGCAACCAATGGAGAAAAAAATTAGTCATGTTTGGTTCAGCAGTTTTCACTGCTGCCAACAATTTAAGAGTTAATCTTGAAGTTCATTTCAAAATAATCGTAAAATTACGACAATGGCACAGTCGGTACGGTGAAGTGACCGTGTGAATTATTTCTTTGAGGAAGAATACAGAAGTAGATGCGCTAGTCACCGATGAGAATGCGGTTGACTTGAATGCGCTGGTTGAACTTATGAGTTCATGTAGCCAAAGTTGCACTAGTCACCGATGGGAAGGCGGATGACTTGAAAGTGCTGGAAAAAGCTGGTTTCCGATGCGAAGGCGGATAACCTGATAGCAAAGAAGTAAAGAAATAGATGCGTTAGTCTCCGATAAGACGGCGGATGACTTGTATGCGCTGTTAAAAAAATGGATATTTTGAATGCGGATGGATCAAATGAAAGAAGGCCAAAAAGAATCATCAGGATTTGATTTAGTAGATCGATTCTATGAGCTGCCATGGTTAAATCTCTCTGCCGTTCGCCCGTTCGAAACTGGAGTGTATAATGGGAGTTGTGAGCACTGTAACACATAAAAACTAAAGGTCTTACCTCAGCAATAGAAATAAGTCGAATCTAATGGGAAATCTTAAGAAACATTTAAAAAAGCAACCTGCAGTGAAATTTTAGGAAACCAAGCAGGCATGCTTGCCTCCAAAGGAAACGCAGATGATTTGAAGCTGTGGAAGAGAACTGAAAAAAATGCTTGGTTTAAAGGTTCTGTAAATTAAAAGTTTCCGATGATAACGCGGATAACCTGAAATCTTTCGAAAGATTACTGTATTATAGACGCTCTATGAAGTCGTTCAAGCAAACCAAGTTGGTTTAAGTAAAGGTTCCTCAAAGTAATAAAATTCAAAGTATGAATTTTAATCTTCATTACCTCAAGCACGGAACAAAGATTTGAAGAAAATATTTTCCTATCGAGTTGAAATATGAAACACGGACCAGAAATTGCTAGGAATGCTAAAGATATAATTGAAAACAAGCGGTTTCTATGAATATATTCCATACCTGAATAAAGAGTAGAGGTAAATAGTAATGTAGAGGATATAGATGAAAAAGAATAAGAAAAGAAATTAAAAAAAGAACTGAGCATCCACATGCATGCAAAACAGAAAAAGTTCTGAACGGAAAATCTTCTCTTTATCCAGAGAGTAAAAACTCATCGATTTGGCTCCGCCCATTTCTCTGAAGCTCGGGTATTTGACGCTATAAAAAGAGCGTACCCAGCGCAGTTGGGCTCATTCGTTTAACTAATCTCAAAGTGAAAGCATCGGCTCCTGCAATATTCACCAAGAAGATGGTTCCTCCAAATCCTCCAAGATGACGGTCCACCCATTCTCTAAGAAGAAGGCAACCAATGGAGAAAAAAATTAGTCATGTTTGGTTCAGCAGTTTTCACTGCTGCCAACAATTTAAGAGTTAATCTTGAAGTTCATTTCAAAATAATCGTAAAATTACGACAGGAAAGTTGATGGAAAAAATGGTGAATCGACGACTTCTCTCTGTTCTAGAATCTAGAAATCTCCTCGACAACCGTCAATTCGCGTTTCGCCCTGGTTTTAGTACCGACGACCACCTTTCCACCCTTGAACTTATAATCGACGATGCCCTACAAAGAAACATGCATATTGAATGTCTCTCACTTGACCTTTCCAAAGCGTTTGACCGCGCCAAACGCAAACGAATCCTTGAAGCTTTGCTAGGTTGGGGCATTACTGGAAATCTAAGCTATTACATTAAAAGTTTCCTGGAAAACCGTTCTTTTCGAGTTTTCGTTGATGGGAAATATTCTGGGTTAAAAAATATCTATGAAGGTGTTCCACAGGGCTCAGTAATATCACCTACGTTATTCCTTATTGCTATGCAAAGCATCTTTGATTATATCCCAACTGATGTCAATATTTTAGTTTTTGCCGATGACATTGTCCTGACTTCCGAAGCCGCCTTCCCCCGAATAGCCCGCCGAAAACTTCAGACTGCTGTCAATTCAGTGTCTGAATGGGCACCAAATGCAGGTTTCTCCTTCTCAGCCCCCAAATCGAAATTACTCCATCTTGGCCCAAACCGAAAGAAACTCTCTAAGTTACCCCACCTCACAATGAACGGCCACTCAATCGAAATAGTCCGATCCACCCGCATCCTTGGGATACAAATCGACGATAAATTAAACTTTGTAGCCCACGCAAATATGGTACGCAAAAATTGTAGAAACAAGCTAAACATCCTTAAAATCATAAGTCGAAACTGCGGAACCGCATCTCGGGCTATACTTTTTCGCTTCCTTAACCAATGGCTCCTACCTTCTATTCTATATGGTATTAACATTTACAGTCGTGGAGGAAACAAAATCCTAAAAAGTCTCGAGCCGCTTTACAACCAAGCGGTCCGCACTATAAGCTCCGCCTTTAAATCTAGCCCTATCGAGTCATTAATGGTAGAAAGTGGCCTGCTCCCATTCGAACTAGTTTCTCTACAAAACCTATCCACCAAAGCAATTCGTTGGCTCTCATACCATCGTTCTCCTAGAGCCCCTTTCATTGTTAGATCCACCCAACTCCTAAGCACACAATTTCCCATCCCTATATCGCTCCCTCCTATCATCCTACGTCCTGAATCTGACATCCTTCGCTGGAACCCCCCTTTACCTAAAGTCGACCTAAGCCTGCTGCGAAAAATCCGGGCTGGCGATTCAAGATCCAAGATTCTGCCTGAATTTCACCAACTAGTAAACCGAAAATATCCCACACACCGCAAAGTTTACACAGACGGATCAAGGAGCTCAAACGGCCAGGTCGGTAGCGGGATTTATGACGGAAACTACAAGGGGAGTCTACCTCTCCCGTCTCACTGCTCTGTGTACAGCTCCGAAGCTTATGCAATATATACTGCTCTGGAAAAACGCTGTCATTCATCCAATCAAATTGTCATTTTTTCCGATTCTGCGAGCGTTCTAACGGCGGTTGCTTCAAACAACAGAAGCCACCCTTGGATAGATGGTATCATCACAGAGAACAGAGTTCGAGCTGGAGCTCAACACGTGTGTTTGAATACCAACCTAAGTTTCAAACCAAATTCGTAAGTGGACTAACATCCATAAGATGTCGCTACCGGTACACCTATTTTTATTTTCATTTTTTCGACACGCTTAGAAATTAATACTCATAGCTTATCTCAAATGAGGCCAGTGCCATGTATGACAGTAACACAAATTTTGGTGTAATAAATTTTAAAACATCATGATTTAAAAAAAATGCAAATCATATTTCAATCCACTTGAACGCTGTCATATGCACCAATCAAACAATTTTGGCGCTGAATTGAAAGTTGAATTCCAAGTGTTAAAGTATGTGTTGGAATTTTACTATCAGTTAACAGTTTACTAGAACAGAAAATGTGAACATAAATGTTATAATTGTAAATTATGGCTCGATATTCTGGTTGTTGTTACGTGAAATCGATACATGAGGACTTGTAACTCAGGGTTTGTAATCAGTAGAAATGAATAAATAATAACTGAGTTACCCACCCACAACCGGAATACCGACCCATAATTAACAATTATAACATTTATGTTACCATTCTCTGTTCTAGAAAACTATTTACTGACAGACATACTTCAAAACTTGGAATTCAACTTTCAATTCAGCGTCATTATTGATTGAACAATATGGGGCATATGTTGGAACATATGACAGCGATTAAAGTGTGATTGAAATATGATTTGCATTTTTTTTTAAATCAAGATGTTTTAAAATTTATTACACAAAAAGTTGCGTTACTCTCATATATTGCAATGGCTGTGCAATCGCTAATGATGTACTGGAAATCACCCGAATCACGAGACAACAACTTACCAATCATTAGCGATTGCACAATGGCCTCATTTGAGATAAGCTATGAATATTAATTTCTAAGCGTGTCCAAAAAATGAAAAAATTATTGTACTGGTAGCGACATCTTATGGATGTTAGTCCACTTACGAATTTGGTTTGAAACTTAGGTTGGTATTCTCACACACGTTTTCGACACATTTTTGTTCGGGGCTCGATGTCTGTTCTCTGTGGTATCATCAAGCTAGCGCTGGAAAAAGACGTCATACTCTGCTGGATCCCAGGACACGCAGGAATTCCCGGCAACGAAATTGCTGACGTTCTCGCATCCGAAGGAACCCAGATCCCCTCTCCTGACATGCCTGTCCCACACATTGACGCAACCAAGTGGTTAAAAAACATCATACGACAACAATGGGAGATCTCATGGTACCGAAATACCTCATTCAAATTGCGAGAAATAAAAAGCTCCACCCTGTCTTGGACCGACAGGAAACAACATCTTGAAAGGAGAGCCTTAACACGCCTCAGGATTGGACACACCAGACTGACTCACGGTCATCTTATGAGCAAAGAAGAGCCCGACTGCCCATCATGCAACGGCATCATATCTGTGAAGCACCTGCTGATCAATTGCCCCAGTTACCACCAAGCAAGACAATCTAGCGGAATCAACCAGAGTCTACGAGTTGCACTATCGAACAACCCTACAGAAGAAACAAAAATGTTAAAGTTCTTAAAAACTGCGAAATTACTTGATAAGTTGTAAAATTCTATCTTACCTTATTTCAAAAAAGGGATGAATGACTTTTAGAAGTTAAAATCCATCCAAATAAAAAAAAAAAAAAAAAAAGAATAAAAACTTCCGAACAACGCGTACAACTTTGCCATTATACAATGTTTTTTTTTTCGATTGAGGTTAAATTTTCATTCTTTTTTTGGTTAATAATCCAAAAGTCAGAATATGGTTAAAATTGTAACATGAAATATTTATGAAAAATAACCATATTGGAAGTTCTGCAGAAAAAACTAAATAATGGATATTTTTCATTCGAAAATGGTTAAATGAAAATGAGCGTGTTACCGATTTATTTATACACTCAGAATCAAAACAACCCAAAAATAAGAACGCCAGCGCATCAAAACAAAGTTCGGATGGCGTTCTTGATTTTGGGCTGCTGTCAATGCACCAAAATCAAAGTTCGAAGCTTGAACTGACCACCCCAAAAAATTTCCCTTTATTTTCAGTTGGTTTCGTTTTGCAAACAAAAAAAGTCAGTTGTATCGAATTCAATTTCTGGTAAAATGCTTTTAGTTAGCTACAATTTTATCATGCTACATTAATTTTATTTGATATATTTCCAGAAAACGTTTATTTACCTTCTTCAGAAACCATATCCACCAGAAAATTCTTCACATCATGACTCCAGGAGACTTCCGGCAGAAAGAAAAACCAAAGGAAAACCGAAAGAAGAGGAGGACGATCTGGAACAACCGCAGCATTTGCCATTCACGATCTTCGGATAGCACTATAATGCTAGGTAGTCTCAAAGTTGTTCACGTGACGTTCCTAAACGGTGCCAATCGCCAGGAGTTTCCGGTATGACATGGATTCGGCTGTTCCGCACATCAATCGTATTGATTTTGATAGCAAAATGTAAGCTAGGTTCCTTTCTTTATGATGGCAACAGCACCCTGCAATTCCAGACCGCATCCATTGAAAATTGCTCTGGGATAAATCAAGCCCGAATTTCTTAAACTGCCTTTTTCGAAAACTTCTGCCAAGGTCAGTCAATTGTGAAAATAATAATTTAGAAAATAAAATTTCAAAAGGAATATGAAAAAAATATTGTCTTTACTAAATTTTTATAATCCCTTTTGATAATTAGGGCATCAAAGGAAAAAATCCCAAAAAAAATCCCTGCCGGATGACATGCCCCAAAATTAAGTTACAAGAATGACATTTATTCTCAAGTTTGGGAAAACCCCCTCAAACTTAATTTCGTCGGGAGCCAGTTCCATCCGATTTTGCGGCATTTCAACTTGGTTTTGGGTTGTACCGGCTTAGAGTGTATAAAAATTAGACACGCACATTATTACTTACACGCTCTTTTTTTTAAACTCAAAATTAAGTAGTTTTGGTTCAAAACAGCACCTCGGTGGCTTCCCTCAACTTTGAGTTTGACTGGGCAATAGCAAAACTAAGTTCTGATAGGCATACTCAATACTAAGTTCGACAGCCGAACTCGAATTTATCCTTTTTTTTCGAGGGTAGCTTATTTTCAGGGAATTGAAGGATGATTTAAATTTGTTGTACCCGGATGTTGCTGTTCCGGTACATTGCATTGCAATTACAGAGCGGTGGAAAGTTTTTACATTAACGTCAAAGAAAACTTCCGGATGTTACTTCCCACGGGAAGTAAACAACATCCGGAAGTTTCCGGACATTCCAAGCCGCTCACCATATGATGTCAATGACGGACAGAATTTTACGCTGACACGGTGAACATGCATTTCATTATGAAGTTCTTTCATAGTCTTCCGGTAATTGTTGCTGTTCCGGTTCGGACTGAACTCGCTAAGTGTTTTCAGTCCAACAAAGAGAGTTCAATTTTTAGTTCATAAGGTCGAACTCAGCTTTGATCCCTCGCCGAAGGAAAAAAAGGGATCAATTTTGAGTTCGCAGTACGAACTCCGTTTTGATCCATCGCAAGGAGGAAAAATGGTACTTAACTTTAAGTTCATAGAATCGAACTATGTTTTGAACCTCGGTCATACTTAATTTTGAGTTAAAAAAAAAGAGCGTGTAGTCATTAAGTTCTTATACTGTATTTGTTTTCTCCACTCGTGGAGTGTTCCACCGTACCCGATAAAAACAAACACAAATCCTCGCCAGTGTATTGCTACCTCGCTCACTCACATGCTCTCTCGCAACACTGGCAAAATTATCGGTGGGCCACCGTCCGTAAGCAGAACTCCGACAGGTCAAAACCAGTGCAACACCGTCCGAATAAACAAACAGTTGTAACAGGAGGTTTCTTATGGTCGTCGCCACAATAAAAAAACGAAAACATTAATTAAATTTAACAATTGGCCACTTTTATCTTCACCCACCCAAGCTCCCGACTATTCTGGTTAATTTTGTTTTGGAGTGTGATTTTTTGCACGTCGTTCAACTTACGGTTCTTGTTCGACGGGCACCTTCCTGGGAACCATGCATGGTCCCACTGTCGGCTTCGTACCTGCCTCCGAAACACTCGACGGCCAGGCCATGCTGCTGCTGGAGTTGTTGTTGTTCTGCTGCTGGTGCAAAACTTCCCAAGTAGCCGGAGGTGTGGCTGGTGTTTCACCGATGGCGAGCACCACATGGCAGCGCCGGACGTTGTTTTCGTTCTGCTGCTGGCGTTGTTGCTGTTCTGCTGCTGGTGCAGCACGGAGCAGTCCGAGGTGTGGTTGATATTGCCTCGATGCTGACGCATAACATTGCCGTGCGGATGTTGTTGCTGGAGTTGATGTTGTTCTGCTGCTGGCGCCGCCCGGAGCAGTCGGAGGTGTCGCTTGCATCACACCGATGGAGACGCACGACATTGCCGTGCCGAATGTTGTTGCTGGAATTGTTGATTTCCATGGGCCGACATCTCACGGCACTGTACTGCCTCCGAAGTCGGCGATGATGGAGTGGCCATCTGTGCCACGATCGCCGCTTCTGTCCTCCGTGGGGATGTGGAGCAGAAGCCCCGAACCTTCTCCAGACCCGCAGGCCCAAAAGCCTCCGCACTCGCTCGAGCACCACACTTTTTCTTTCCAATTCTTCTCCAAAACTGACGTCCGGAAATATTGATGACAGTACCTGACAGCACCAGTTTTTTTTCGTTTTTTGGGAACTATGGGCTGTCGGGTTTTTTCAAAAATAAGTTCGATACAGTGGGCCAAATCTGGTCGAACAAGTTGGTTTATTTTTGATTAGGGTTGGGTTTTTTAACTGCATTTTTGCTCAAATCACACCATAATAAAAGTTCTAAAAATCAACTGTAACACAGTTTGACAGCACCTAGTGGTGCACCAGTGCAACACTCGGCATAAACAAATACGGTATTAGTATAACTTGAAGGTTCCCGTAAATTAATTACACTGAAAATCGAAAATACCCAAACTTGAGAACTGCCACCCGCCAAACCAAAGTTCAAGATTGACAACTTAAGTTTGTGAAAAAATCACAGCTTGCCAATAGAGTATTTCCTGAGACAGACTGTGGTAGGGTAGCTTTTTGTTTTTGTTTTGAAAAAATGTAAACACCTACTGGTCGCCATTTTGATCTTTGATGATAAGCACTGTTCAATGCTTTCTTTTAAAAACTTCTTTAATTAAAAGCATCAACAAACTTCCTTGTCTTAAATTGTTATGAGTTTACAAATCATTAAATAAAGAATTTATACGCTCCTCACCAAGGTGTGCTTGCAAAACCACTACAATTGCATTGCCAATTTCATATCGTCACTATCTGGTTAATGAACATACGTAATGTTGTTGTTATGCTTACCCTACCACGATATGCCGAGAAAATGTAAACATGAGAAATCAGCTGTTCGTCTGACAAGTGGGGAAATGCCTTATACGCCAAACTTGTCCTTCAAGCGAAGAACTGTTTTTTTGGGGGGTTTTTGTTGTAAGCGCATCTTATTCTGTTACCTCCATCGTGGCAGATTATTGAAGAGGCTTTTCGTGGGCGATGCCACATGAATAAAAATGATGGCTACAAAGGATTATGGCAAGACACACCCACACTTCCCCAAACCAGCGTGTACTCACCGCATTTTCGCCGAATGGATCCCACTGTACGGCACCTCGCCTGCCCGGCATGCGTCCGCCGCCTTTCGACCGAGCGCCGATCGGGTGGCACCTCGTGCCTCTTCCGCTATTCGGCCGCCCTACGCCTGGGGCCGATGGGTGGCGCTGTTGCTGCTGGTCGGCCGCCCTACGCCTGGGACCGATTGGTGGCGCTGTTGCTGCTGGTCGGCCGCCCTACGCCTGGGGCCGATTGGTGGCGCTGTTGCTGTTGCTTTCCCTTGTGGACCCTCTCTGCCGGAAGACCTCCACTTTTCTTCACGGCAGAGTCCCGGGGCCTCCGAGTTTTGTTGTGCTGCTCGGCGATTCGGAGTGCCGATTGGCAGCACTGCGGGAACTGTGGCCCTACGCCTGTGGCGCCTCCTGGGGTCTACCAGGGGGCTGCTGGTCTTGGTTGATTCGTGCCTCCGTCCTACACTTGTGGCGCCTCCTGGGGTCTACCAGGGGGCTGCTGGTCTTGGTTGATTCGTGCCTCCGTCCTACACTTGTGGCGCCTCCTGGGGTCTACCAGGGGGCTGCTGCTTTTCGTTGATTTGTTCCTACACTTGTGGCGCCTCCTGGGGTCTACCAGGGGGCTGCTGATTTTCTTCGGCTCGCCCGAGATTGCCGCGCCGGAAGGCAGTTGAGGTGAGGGGGGAAAAAAGAGCCCTGAGGAAGCAAAACGTGTCAATGGTTTGTCGGCGTATTCTTTCACGTGATACTTACACACGTGGATGTGTGGCTCTGTCTCGCTCTTCCGACTGATGCCTTTGCCTACCGACGATTTGGATTCGTGGCCTGCCGTGGAGAAGAGCGTTGTTATTCTTTCGGAAAGTTTGCTTTAGAAGTTGGTCGCTTACCTTGTAAGTGCTAGGGTTCGCACCGTCTTCTCACTAGCTCCTTTTGTAGGCGGATTTTGTGGCGAGGAAATGTTGATATTATTGGCTCCTCGAGCCTTCACTTCAGCCGTCTTTACCAGCCGAGATACCGGTTCCGAGCCTCCTTTCTTTGGCCTTCGCCAGACCACGTTTTGGAACGGTTTCCTGACCGATGGGGAAAAGAACTTAAGTTCAAAGTGCTCGGTGCACTACCGGAAAGTTTTTTACCTGCTTTTCCACGGCAAATCCTGGAGCACGCGGTTTGCGTGTTGCTGGATGCTCCAACGGCTCTCCGGATATCCAAAAAGGCACTTTTTGCGGTCCAATTTGGTGCTCGCACACTGCCGCGTCTATTTGCGCCGGCACTTCTATACAAAATGGCGTTTCTTTTTTCCACGTCGAATTTTGACATGTTCGGCTGCACGCTTTATTTGCTTTCCTCACTCTTGGGTGCTCTTAACACAAAATCTCACGCTTGGCACATTTAAACCAATTTTGGTTTAATAATAACAACACGCTGATTTTTACTCAGTATGGGGATGGGTTTTAATGTGTTCATTTTGCCAATCGCTCGTATCGTAAACTATTTTAGGACTAATAACTTAAGTGTAAATTTCAATGCAACACAACATTGCTGCTTTGGTAGAATTTTTCATGGATCATGACAAGGATCCATGAAAAATTCATAATCACGCCACTAGGAGTTCGAAGGAGATAATAAAATCGACGCTATTCCGAGAAAACCTCGTACTGATGTCACCCTGCAGTGGTGATTATCTTGAAAGACTAAATACAGAAAGATAAACTAGATCTCTACGCCAACGATTCTTGGCAAAACCCAAATACAAAATCTAAGCCAACAATTATGGCAAATGTTGTCGATGTTTACCAGTATGTCTGGAAAAAGAAACTCCTTCGAATCCTTAAAACAATCTACTTAATAAGATCCACCTCAGCAGCATACGGAAATCCAAAATCAAATGGTTATTGATAGCGATAATAACCTAGATCTTACAAATAGAACTTAACAAACGAAATTTAGGTGGGAACTTAACTGGTTTATACTAAAAGCGACAGAAGTCTAAGGAAAAGAGGGATTTAATCCTCTTAATTACCAAGGGCCCGGAATAGAGGTTATACCGCGCCTCCAGATCGCGTTCCTTTTGATATTTCCTTGGCAACCCCTGTAATGGGGAAAAACTAGGCTTTCGGTTGCCCATAATAATGAAAAAACGTAAAATTTAGCTCATCGTGTTTTAATTTTTGGCAACAAATTTACCCAACCTTCCTCTCACAATTTATGGTTCGAATACGGCAAGAAATCGACTTACAGCTTTCTCCGGCATCGGCGCGTTCCGGTTCATGACGGTGGAGGTCCAAATCGCAATTTTATCCATCTTCTGGCGAATGTTCACGACGGCACCGCAAATTTCTTCAGGATTATCGACAACCTTGCCGATCAGCCACAATGTCATATCCAGCCAATGTTTGTCCAATTCGTGGCGCTGCTGCCGGAGCACGTTGATCACCCACCGGCTGCCGCGGAAATTCTTCTCGTCTTCCCACATGTTCTTATCCGGTTCCTGATACCCGAGCGTCCACTGGAATTGCAGCGGATTCTTGATGATGCGATCCGGATCGACGATGCCGTACTGCTTGGTATGATTTTGCTCGGCGCTCTCCGGTCGTCGCTCAACCTCCTCATCGGTTTCGCCAGCCATGATTGCCCATCGGCTTAGCTCGAGAAGTGTCTCCCCAGACATGTTGATAGAGACAGGGGACAGGGAAATTTGCTTCTCGGGGGCTTTTCACTGGAAATCCGCTACACTTCCATCGAACTCTGCAATAACCGGTTGCCGTTCGCTACTTTACCGCACAATTTCTCACTGGTAGCGCTCTCAATCCTCCTTTAGCCAGAAAATCACTCCTTTTTGTGGCAGCTTAGACCGACGTCATCTCCCTTTTTTTTTTTTTTTTTCCACAGGTTCCACGTCACCTGACGCACACTTTTCCGCAAACTTTTTGTTTTTGTTTTTCAGTTTTGCGGGAGCTGTGGGCTGTCGGGTTTATTTAAAATAAACTCGATACAGTGGGCCAAATCTGGTCGAACAAAGTCACTCTTAATTTGTTTTTGATTAGGGTTGGGTTTTTTCTAACAAAATGTTGCCAATTTTTTGCTCGAATCATATCGAATTATAGTCAACTCAAACATTTAAAAAACCAAATGTAACACAACATTGCTGCTTTGGTAGAAATTTTCATGGGTTGTAACAGCAATCCATGAAAATTTCATAACCACGCCACAAGGAGTTCGAAGGAAAGAAATGATCGACTACATTCCGAGCATACCTCGGAAGCGTAACACCTACTGCAGAGGTGTCTAAAACTTAATACATAAATACATAATACATAAACACATCATAATAAACTCAAAGCCAACGAATCTTGGCAAAAATATCTTAACGCCATCGAATTATGGCAAAGATTATATTAAAACTAAAGACGAAACTCAACGCCAACATATCTTGGCAAATGATGTCGATCTATACCAGCAAACCTGGCAAAAATTTCCTCGAATCCTGAACCAAACGACTGAAAAACTTTCACCCAAGCAGCAAACAAGCAACTAAAATCATGTAGCCATTGAAGAAAATAATGACTGTGATTTTACATTGAGGACTGAACAGAAGCAACAGATGTCTTGGGTAAAGAAGGATTTAGTCTTCTTAATTACCAAGGGCCCGGAATAGAGGTTATACCGCGCCTCCAGATCGCGTTCCTTTTGATGTTTCCTTGACAACCCCCTTAACATCTGTGCACGAATGAATTAAATATGAAAGGTAGTATCGAAGGAGCAATACGATACTTCTAAAGATACAACGATATGATATGATTTACTAATGAGCAATAATGAAATAATCACAAGTATAATTATCGAATTCTTACAAAAATAATAATTGTAGCTGGACGCTAAGTCCTTAAAATGTGCTCGAACAAATAATCAAAAGTGGTTCGATTTAGTTGGGCGCCATTTGTAATGGGGAAAAACTAGGCTTTCGGTTGCCCATAATAATGAAAAAACGTAAAATTTAGCTCATCGTGTTTTAATTTTTGGCAACAAATTTACCCAACCTTCCTCTCACAATTTATTGTTCGAATACGGCAAGAAATCGACTTACAGCTTTCTCCGGCATCGGCGCGTTCCGGTTCATGACGGTGGAGGTCCAAATCGCAATTTTATCCATCTTCTGGCGAATGTTCACGACGGCACCGCAAATTTCTTCAGGATTATCGACAACCTTGCCGATCAGCCACAATGTCATATCCAGCCAATGTTTGTCCAATTCGTGGCGCTGCTGCCGGAGCACGTTGATCACCCACCGGCTGCCGCGGAAATTCTTCTCGTCTTCCCACATGTTCTTATCCGGTTCCTGATACCCGAGCGTCCACTGGAATTGCAGCGGATTCTTGATGATGCGATCCGGATCGACGATGCCGTACTGCTTGGTATGATTTTGCTCGGCGCTCTCCGGTCGTCGCTCAACCTCCTCATCGGTTTCGCCAGCCATGATTGCCCATCGGCTTAGCTCGAGAAGTGTCTCCCCAGACATGTTGATAGAGACAGAGGACAGGGAAATTTGCTTCTCGGGGGCTTTTCACTGGAAATCCGCTACACTTCCATCGAACTCTGCAATAACCGGTTGCCGTTCGCTACTTTACCGCACAATTTCTCACTGGTAGCGCTCTCAATCCTCCTTTAGCCAGAAAATCACTCCTTTTTGTGGCAGCTTAGACCGACGTCATCTCCCTTTTTTTTTTTTTTTTTCCACAGGTTCCACGTCACCTGACGCACACTTTTCCGCAAACTTTTTGTTTTTGTTTTTCAGTTTTGCGGGAGCTGTGGGCTGTCGGGTTTATTTAAAATAAACTCGATACAGTGGGCCAAATCTGGTCGAACAAAGTCACTCTTAATTTGTTTTTGATTAGGGTTGGGTTTTTTCTAACAAAATGTTGCCAATTTTTTGCTCGAATCATATCGAATTATAGTCAACTCAAACATTTAAAAAACCAAATGTAACACCCCCTTGACAACTGTGCATGATCCATTATGTATCATTTTGTGAGGTTGGTGATTTGTGGTCAAGTCTGAATCGGACAGTTGAACTGTCGACACCATTTCAGGCGAGGGTAATTTGTGGTTCCGCTGCGCGTATTTTGGGGTGTGGACCATGGTAGATGGTGTTCTCATAGCTTGTGGTTTTGACAAAGTTGGTAGATAACTTTTGAGAATTTCGTCTTGATCGGGAGGTCGTAATCGGAAGTTGACATGGTTGGTTGAAGATATTCTTGATCGGGAAGTCTTAATCGGGAGTTGACATGGTTGATTGAAGATGGTCTTGATCTGGTAGTCTTGATCGGGTAGTCTTAATCAGGTAGTCTTAATCGGGAGGTCTTAATCGGGAGTTCCTTGTGGATGTATTTGTTCGGTTTTCTTATTTCTGGGAAGCCTGGTCAGCTATGGTCCTCCGGACTAGGAGAAAGTCAGCAGGAATCTTGCAACCTCTTTCAAGCTACCCTGGGCGTTGTCCTGATTCGTCCTGTTGATACTGTGCTGAATAAGCAGGGTTCGTGTTAGCGGGACAAAATCGGATATTGCTGCTGCTGCGAATGAGCTCCCTCAGACGGGCCCTTCTTCCGGAGTCGTCGAGCAAAGCAGATGGTTGTGGTGCTGACGATGAACGTGTTTTTCGCATCGGCGATGCTTTTGTTGGCAACCTTGGGTAGCGGACATAGCTAGACTTGTTACTGTACTCACGAGGAGGTAGATAAGAGATATTGCTCACTGCGTTTTCCAGATGCAAGATTTTTCCCGATCGGCCTAACGGTATTTCCTGCGCTGTTGCGCTTGGTTGACAGGCTTTGGCTGTGGTCATAGCTGAAGGGTTTTTGTATTGATTCGGAGATTTTTGGGGTTGGTGGATGATCTCCTGTTTGTGGTAGTAATGACTGGCGTGTTTTGACCTCGTTAGGCTCTTGTTGACTACCTTGGGTAGCGGTCATAGCTGGATTGTTTGCGTGTGGCTTTCGATAGTTAGCGAGAGAAAGTCGATATGGTAGTAGCGGCCGTCATGATGTCTACTCCTCACAACTTCTTCGCATAACTGTGTTCTCTGGTGCTGAATCCTCTTCTTGATGTCCTGACAATCCTTTCAATTGCAGCGACATGGTGTTTGGAGCTGCTGTACTTGACTTTCCGAACATTCCAATATCCCGAACCTGGATGGGTTCTCTGCGATGGTGTGTAGCGCCTGGCTACGGTGGCTCACCAGTGCTACTATCCCCAGCGCTGCTACGCTGCTTCAAGATGACAGGATTGCATTCTGGACAATGAGTGGCGGCAATCCCACGCAAGGTTGCCAGCCCTCTCCAAATTCTGACGAACTTCCTGGCAGAGTTCTCAGAGTCCATTCAGCCGACGCTGGTCCTACGCAAGGCCGTTGTCTCCTTCATAAACGCCTACTTCGTTGTGTTCGTCGGTGTCCTAGCGACGAATAAGCATCAGCTGTGCTTCATTGAGTTGTTCGAATGGAAGAGTTCTGCATAATTTACTCCGAGTTGTTGGGGGCGAGGTTTCAAAGATGATGTTGTTGGTCCTACAGCCTTCTCCATTTCGTGTTTTGTGCTCCGAGTGAGCTTGTGGTCAGCGTTGTTGCTTACATAGCTTGAATTCCTTAGTCTGGTTTGATGTCCTTCACGTGGTAGCGACTTCGCTTTCCGGTGACGACATCCTCCAGAGTGTAGAGATTGGCTCCCAGCTTTTCTTTAACGATAGCCGGAATAAATTTGGGGTCCAGTTTCTTGTTGATATGGTCCGCCTTCGAAGAAAGAACAAACGAGCGGCGCCATACTAGCTCGCCCGGTTGAAAGGACACAGTCCGCTTCTGTAGATCGTAGCGCTGCTTTGTCTTCTCGTGAGTCTTCTTGATCCGCTGTTGGATGAATTTGTGAATCCTGTTGATCGTGGACAACCGCATCTCCTGCGCGACCTTTGGATCGTCTGACACGTTTAAGTCCTGCAGAGTGTAGAGGTCCGTATGCAACAGAAGTTCCCTTCCGAAGTTGGCGAAGTGCGGGCTGACTCCGGTTGATTCGTGCTTCGCACTGTTGATGGCTGCGGTGATGGCGGCCAGGTTCTTGTCCCACTCTCGATGATCTTCCTCCAACAACGATCGAACACAAGTGATAAGAACTCTGTTCACTCGCTCGGCGTTGTTGACCTGCGGTGCGTAAAAAGCGGTCTTCATGTGGATAATGTTGTGACGGCTTAGCAGTGCTCGAAACACCTGCGACTCGAACTGCTTGCCGTTATCTGATAGAATAATCCTCGGTCTGGAGAACTTGAGGAACACCTTTTCTTCCAAAAACTCGACCATCTTGCTCGAATCGGCGGCCCGCATCGGGTGAGCGATGACGTATTTCGTGATCCAGTCGACGATTACTAGCAGCACAGTGTTGCCTTTCTTGGATCTGGTTAACGGTCCGACGAAATCGATAGAAATTAGCTCCCATGGGACCTTCGCTGGCTTGAGCTTCCCCATCTGCGGCATCATTCTTATATTGGGCGCTTTACTAGCCTTGCACGTAGTGCATGCTTTGACGTAACGGGCGACGTTGTCCTGCATCTTCGGCCAGTAATAGTGCTGCTGTAGTTTGTGCCACGTCTTCTGGAAGCCTAGATGCGCTGCTGATGGTGCGTCGTGGTATCGACGAATGAGTTCTGCTCGGTGGTTTTCCGGAACTACTTTCTTCCATCGATGCGTGATTAAACCAGCCTCATCCTTACAATGACAATTTTTGTAGAGCTCGTTGTTTGCGATACGAAAGTCGGGATATTTGTCGCCTTTCCTTTCTACCTGCTTGACGATGTTCTTGTACCATGGATCATTCTTCTCGGAAATCGAAAACACTAGCGAACAGACTACTCTGGATAGCGCATCTGGTACGGTGTTGCAGCTGCCCTTCCGGTACCTGATTTCGAAGTCGAACGCGTTGAGTCTCAAGAGCCATCTGCTCATCAAGGCTGTGGGGTTTTTCAAAGTTTTCAGGTAGCTGAGTGCGGAATGGTCACAGTAAACGACGAAACGTACTCCTTCTACATACCCACGGAACTTTTCTATCGCACGAATAACTGCTAAGCACTCTTTTTCTGTGACTGTGTATTTTCGCTCCGACGAAGATAGCTTCTGGGAAAAATAACTGATCGGGTGTTCTTCTCCCTCGATGTCCTGCGTCAATACAGCACCAATCGCGACATCGCTAGCGTCGCATGCTATTGAGAACGGTTTTGTGTAGTCCGGCATCGCAAGTACTGGCGCGGTGACTAGAGCTGACTTGAGTTTGAGAAAAGCTTCTTCTGCTGCTGTTGTCCATCGGAATTTGATCTTGGCTTTCGTGAGCTCCGTGATTGGTGCGGCGATTCGTGAGAACTCTGGAATGAAGCGTCGATACCATCCGCATAAGCCTAAGAATCTTTGAACTTCCTTTCGTGTACTTGGAACTGGAAATTTGACGATGCTCTCCACCTTTTCCTCGTCGACCCTCCATCCTCCTTCACTGAGAACGTAGCCCAAATATTTTATGCGTTGGCGACAGAACTTGGATTTTTCCGGAGAAATGGTGAGATTCGCCTGACGTAGCCTGGTTGCCACTTCCTGAAGAACTGCTACGTGTTCGTCAAACGTTTTAGAGCAGATAATAATGTCGTCCAAATAATGAAAGACGAATGGCTCCATGTCCGCGAAAAGATGTGTCATTAGTCTTGCGAGTCCTTGACTTGCCGTACAGATACCAAAAGGAACAACCTTAAATTGGTAGTGACCACGGGATGGTACAGTGAATGCTGTTAAGGGTCGTGACTTTTGTTGGAGCGGCATTTGCCAGAAGGCATCCTTCAAGTCAATTGAAGATATGTACGAGCATCCTCCGAGGTTATTGATGATTGCGGAGATCTGCGGTATCGGATAACCTTCGTTCACCATGATTGAGTTCAGGTGTCTTGCGTCTAAACATACCCGGTATCTGCCATCCTTCTTCTTCACCGCTACCAGTGGATTGTTCCACGGTGAGAACACTGCTTCTTCGATCACGTCCAGGGATAGCATCCGGTCGACTTCCTTGTTGACTTCCGCTAGGACGTACTGTGACATTGGGTAGTACCGTTGTTTCCTTGGCGGCGCATTTCCGACGTCGATTTGATGTTCGTAGATCTGCGTCCTGCCAAGCTTACCATCTTCTGCCTTCGGAAATATGCGTACCACTTGGTCTAGTCGCTTTTGCTGTTCTGGTGAAAGCTCCTTCAGCGGTTCTGCATCTTGTTCAATTTCATTGTTCATTATCGAGAAGCACACTGCCTTGACGCCAAACGTTTGCCAGAAGTTCATGCCCATGATAGCGCAATCTGGCAAGCTAGGCACGAGTAGAACCGGCAAAATTTCGCTTCGATTGTTGTACGATATTGGCAGACGTGTGAAGTGATTGATCTGGTGTGGCGTTCCATCCGCTGTCTTGATCCCACCGTTCAGTGTTTCTTTCCGCAGTCCAAGCTCTTCTACGATCTGTGCTTTACTGCCACCTAACAAAGAACAGTTTGCACCACTGTCCAACAAAGCTGTAACTTTCTTTCCAAGAACGTCCAGAACGGCGTGCGGACGATTGTCATGTCCGGGATTGATAATGATAGAGTTGATGTCTTGTAAATCGGGAGGTATTGAAGGTTGATAGCTGTGTTGCGAAGAATCTGGCCCTTCATCTACCACCTCCTCGCTGCGGCGTTTTCCGCTTCGCTGTTACAAACAAGACAGCTGCGTAACGTGTAACCTTTTCGACCGCATCTGTAGCAAAAGAGAATTGCCTGTGCCTTCGTGCAATCCGGAAACCTATGCCCCTCCTCATCACAGTTCCAGCAAAGCGCTGGGCGGTACGCTGTATGCTGAACAGGATCTAGATCGTACATGTTGCTGCCTGCTTGCTGAAGCTGCTGGTTCTGGAGCTGTGGTTGATAGTGCTGTTGGAATTGCCGTTGAGGCTGCTGTTGTTGAAGCTGCTGCTGTTGAGGCTGCTGCTGTTGTTGAAGCTGCTGCCGCGGCGCCCATTTAGCTTGCTGTTGCAACGGATGTTGTATTCGATAGTTCTCCGCTTGACTGCCTTGCCGATTCACCAAATTGTTCTGAGCTGCCGAAATTGTAGGCGGTTGCTGACGCTGTTCCGGTCGTTGTTCAGAGTGTTGCTGCTGTAGTCCTGTATTGAAACGATTCGATCTGCGCTCCAGTTGAAGCTTCATGGCACAAACTTGCTCGTACAGCTGGTTGAAGTCCCCTTGCAAACCGTCTGCATCTTCTGGATCCACTAGATCTGCTTCAGTTTGGATAGCTGACGTTGAAGCCGCACCTTGCTGGGCCTCGTTCTCCACCGCATGTACTCTGTTGAAGCGTGGCTGTTGTATTGGAAGCCGATGCGATGGTGCTGAGTATGATGTGGCTCCGTACAACTGCTCGTCCGCCTCCACTGCTTGCAATCTCCCGAAACGCTGCTGCTGGTGTTGCTGAGACCGACTTGTTGTTGCTGGTGTTGCGAAGTTCGGTTCTAGTAAGTGGTTGTGCGGAATTGGAATTCTGCGCTGCTGGTTCAGCAATAGCCTTGTTTCGTCGAAGTTGCTGCAGACGTTGACCAGGTCCATCAGTGTCTTTGGCTGAGCGGCTGTTACTATTGTTGCATAGTCCATGTTCATATTTTTCTTGACTATGAACAACTTCTCCTCTTCCGTAAGTGGTGGATCGATGAAGCGGAATAGTGTAGAGATGTCACGGAAGAACTTATCGAACGTTTCGTTGGCACCTTGAAAACGGAAGCTGGCTTCCAACCTCAGGATCTGAGCATACCCGCTAGGCAGGAATTCCCGTCGAATTTCTTGCTTGAATGCTTGCCAGGAATACAGGCGACGTTGGGCAAGTGCTCTTGAGTACCAGTCGAGGGCGTCTTCAAGCAACAGGTGTTTGATAGAAGCCAGAAGTGTCTGATCGTCGATTCCCTCTGATCTGGCGAACGTCTCCACTCGGTCTAGGAAAATATTGAGGGACGTGGTGTCCTTTTCACCTCGGAACTTGAAAGGCCAATTGTGAATCGCCTTCTGCATCCGCCTGTCGTAGTTGCTACCACTCCGGTTTGTAAAGCTGTCGTTCAACTGCTGCTGCCTCCTTTGTCGTTGTTGAATGTCGAACCGCAGTTCGTCCAGAACGTTCACAGCAGCCAGACCAGCCGAACTACCCGACCTCCGGATGATTACTTCCTCCAAGTCCCTCTGTCCTTGTCTGCCTTCTTGGAATGGAAGAGAAGACGGCTCGACATCCGCTTCTTGCATCCGTGCTCGTGCTCCTTCATCATTTCCGACTGCTTGTGGCCTCGGTGGAATCGTCAACGCATCGCAGGCATCCCTACTGCTACTGTTCTCTGCCTGGATGGTTGGGACACTAGTTGAAAGGCTAGTGTTTTCTGTTTCACTTAACACCATATTGACTGCACTGTTCACGCACTCTATCTGAGCTAGCAGCGTCTCTACAAGCTCGCACACGACCCTACGCGTTTCCTCTAAACTCGCGACCACTGGAATCAGTGATAATCTTTGCCGGTAATGAAGCAATCTCGATTTCGCGCAAGCCATTTGATCGGCATTTCTATTCTGCGTGGCTAAATCAACATGATTTCTCAATTCTACCACTGCCCTCTGGCAGACCTCGATGTTCAACTCCGGCGACATTACGTGTTCTGAATTAACATAGATGGTGTCTCTAAGGGTGTCCTCTTGGACAAGAGCTTTTAACTTGACAACCCTAGCTCTTCTAGAGCATGGGGCTAGATTTGAAACATGGCGCAAGGCCAATTCATATTCCATCTCCTCATCATTAAGATGATACAAATCAATTTGTTTATTCATCATTCTTTATTAGGTTTATTAGGATCAAAAAACCAGACAAATGTGGACTTACAGATTACAAAATTACGATACGATACAAAAATTGAGCGATAATAATAATAACATAACAGTAGGTTTAACTAAATTACTGTTACAATCAAAAACATACTAATATCATCACAAATACAAATGATATTTTATTTTTCCCGAACAAAACTTAAGCGGTTCGTTTTTGTTGGGCGCCATTTATTGAAGAGGCTTTTCGTGGGCGATGCCACATGAATAAAAATGATGGCTACAAAGGATTATGGCAAGACACACCCACACTTCCCCAAACCAGCGTGTACTCACCGCATTTTCGCCGAATGGATCCCACTGTACGGCACCTCGCCTGCCCGGCATGCGTCCGCCGCCTTTCGACCGAGCGCCGATCGGGTGGCACCTCGTGCCTCTTCCGCTATTCGGCCGCCCTACGCCTGGGGCCGATGGGTGGCGCTGTTGCTGCTGGTCGGCCGCCCTACGCCTGGGACCGATTGGTGGCGCTGTTGCTGCTGGTCGGCCGCCCTACGCCTGGGGCCGATTGGTGGCGCTGTTGCTGTTGCTTTCCCTTGTGGACCCTCTCTGCCGGAAGACCTCCACTTTTCTTCACGGCAGAGTCCCGGGGCCTCCGAGTTTTGTTGTGCTGCTCGGCGATTCGGAGTGCCGATTGGCAGCACTGCGGGAACTGTGGCCCTACGCCTGTGGCGCCTCCTGGGGTCTACCAGGGGGCTGCTGGTCTTGGTTGATTCGTGCCTCCGTCCTACACTTGTGGCGCCTCCTGGGGTCTACCAGGGGGCTGCTGCTTTTCGTTGATTTGTTCCTACACTTGTGGCGCCTCCTGGGGTCTACCAGGGGGCTGCTGATTTTCTTCGGCTCGCCCGAGATTGCCGCGCCGGAAGGCAGTTGAGGTGAGGGGGGAAAAAAGAGCCCTGAGGAAGCAAAACGTGTCAATGGTTTGTCGGCGTATTCTTTCACGTGATACTTACACACGTGGATGTGTGGCTCTGTCTCGCTCTTCCGACTGATGCCTTTGCCTACCGACGATTTGGATTCGTGGCCTGCCGTGGAGAAGAGCGTTGTTATTCTTTCGGAAAGTTTGCTTTAGAAGTTGGTCGCTTACCTTGTAAGTGCTAGGGTTCGCACCGTCTTCTCACTAGCTCCTTTTGTAGGCGGATTTTGTGGCGAGGAAATGTTGATATTATTGGCTCCTCGAGCCTTCACTTCAGCCGTCTTTACCAGCCGAGATACCGGTTCCGAGCCTCCTTTCTTTGGCCTTCGCCAGACCACGTTTTGGAACGGTTTCCTGACCGATGGGGAAAAGAACTTAAGTTCAAAGTGCTCGGTGCACTACCGGAAAGTTTTTTACCTGCTTTTCCACGGCAAATCCTGGAGCACGCGGTTTGCGTGTTGCTGGATGCTCCAACGGCTCTCCGGATATCCAAAAAGGCACTTTTTGCGGTCCAATTTGGTGCTCGCACACTGCCGCGTCTATTTGCGCCGGCACTTCTATACAAAATGGCGTTTCTTTTTTCCACGTCGAATTTTGACATGTTCGGCTGCACGCTTTATTTGCTTTCCTCACTCTTGGGTGCTCTTAACACAAAATCTCACGCTTGGCACATTTAAACCAATTTTGGTTTAATAATAACAACACGCTGATTTTTACTCAGTATGGGGATGGGTTTTAATGTGTTCATTTTGCCAATCGCTCGTATCGTAAACTATTTTAGGACTAATAACTTAAGTGTAAATTTCAATGCAACAAGATTTAGGTTTGGGGGGTAAGTTCAAAGCGAAGAACTGTTTTTTTTGGGGGGATAACTTTTATTCCCGCTTCATTCGCAGAAAGTTTCGCATATACGATGATGTAGCTGCCTCTCTCAACAACCTTTCGGTGGTCGAGCGGTTAGCATCCTGAGATGGTAATCGCAGTGCCATTGCATGTATGGGTGTGATTCCCGTACCTGTAGTAATTTTTTTATTTTGATTTCCATTTTATTGCGGTATCAGATTTTGGGGGATGAGTTCTCCTTTAAAAGCTTAACTTTGGTTTATGCCACCAATAGCCAAACCTGTAGGGAGGGAGTTTCATTCGTGTTGGCGGGGAAAGTTCTCAAGTTTGGGTATTTTTGAGGTTCAGTGTACAAAAACAATAGCTTATTGTATTAAATTTTGTTTTAATTTGAGCAAAGAATTTTTATTTTTTCAGCCAAAAATTTGTACCTCGATTATTATGATCATTTTAAGCTCTGAGCGAATATAAGTTTTGAAATAACAGTAAATATGTTAAACAAGCAAAAACATTTTTTTTTAACTTTTCGTTCTGAAATTTCGCAAGGAAATTAGGAGTTTGAAAATTAGTTTTTGTATAAAATGTACACATTGTTGTGTTAAGTATTCATACAAACCTAGTTTTCACACATAATAAGTATAAATACTGATTGCGTTAAACTCTCCCAAAACTTATTTTTCTTCCAGCAGAGTGTAACCTTTTTTGTTTGAAAAAAATAAATAAAAGAAAAATATAAAAATTTTATAATATTTACATTCGCACAAAATTAGGACAGTCCGAGGTGGTAAAATTATGAATTAAAAGCATATTTCTCAGAAAATGGAATCTTCAATTAAGGATAATGAAGAGGTAGCTTACGTCGAATTCGAAGAAGATGTGAACTCTGACCGTAAGTTACAGGATAAACTATTGTGGTATGTTTTCGTATTTTGTTTTAAACAATTTTGTATCTTTCCTCAAAATGTCCTAGTTATGTCTTCGGAAGGTTCCCAGAACTATCCCGAATCGGCCCTACAGTCTCGGAATCGCTTCTGCCGGTTGTGTCTCCGGAAGTCGGAAAATTTTCTGCTTCCGCTAATGGCAAAAATGGAGGCAGTTTCGGTCATGGAAATGTTGATTGATGTCACTGGATTGGAGATCGAGTTCAGCCCGCTGTATCCGACCAAGGTTTGCAGCAACTGTATGACTAAGCTAGACTTTGCATATAACGTTCGGCAAGAATTTCTTAGCAGCGCTGAACTGTTGCTGAAAATGGCCGTCGAGAACCGACTTACTAGCTATTATGAACAATTTAAGGAAACCGGTGAGAAGAGGGTTTGCTATTCGGATGAAATTCTGGAGTCGAGTAGAAACATTCTTGAATCAAAGATCAAAGTGGAAGGAAATAAAATTGTTCCGGCCCAAGAAGGCCCTATAATAGAAACAGTCGAAAACGTGGAGGGTTCAGATCATTCTGATATCGAGATGTTGGATGGATTGGTAGACGAAGGGTTGTCCGATCATGAGCTAGATAATGCATTACCGGCAAACGAATCTAAAGAAGAAAAACAAGAAAAGTTTGTCTATTCATGGAGAGAATTGGTCAAACCGAAGAAAATCAAAAAGTCAAAGGTCGATATCAAAAACTCAGCAGCGGATAAAGAAATCCACGATCAATTTCCACCAACAACTTGTTACATTTGCAATACTCTTCACGATACATTGGAACAGAGGGACGAGCATTTGAACAGCCACATCAACATGGTGCCGCATCGGTGTGAAACCTGCAGCACCGAACAGGAACAGGTGGTGTCGAAAAGCGTTCTTACGTTGAATCGTCACCGGTTGATGCATTTGTTGCCCCATAAGTGTGACAAGTGCCATCGGAGGTTTATCTCAACTGGCAGTTTGTACGCACATTCCTGGAATACTCATAAAAGCAACCCCGATGGCATGACCTGCGATTATTGCGGCAAAATTTTCACCCAAAAGCGATCTTTTCAGGTTTAATTTGTTATCTTAATGTTGGCATTTTTTTAAAATTTGAATCTATATCAATTTTAGGCTCACGTTCGTCGTCATCGACATAAGGCTAATGGTAGATATAAATGCGACGTTTGTAGCGAAACTTGTGGGTCTAATTTGCTGTTAGCCCGTCATATGAGGAAACATACCGGCGAGAAAAATTTCACGTGCCCATACTGCGATAAATCGTTTAGCCGTGCTTGTAATCTGCTTACTCACAAACGAATACACACTAACGAAAGATGTCACAAGTGTTCGGACTGTGGGAGCACTTTTCGGGATAGCGTAACCCTGCGGAAGCACCAAGAACGTTTCCATCTCGGCAAGGAACCCAACTTACGGACGGATCGAAATCCGTTTTTAATAGATGAACATGGTCGAAAGCTGTATATCTGCAAAGAAGATGATTGCGATTACAGGACCTATAATGGCACAGCTATATCGAGACATAAGGCACGACACACCAAACGGTACGTGTGTTCCGATTGTGGAAAACGGTTTGCCGAACCGAATCTCGTTCGAAGGCATCAGGCGTCGATGCACAGTGGAAAAGTTCGAAGCAAGAAAGCGGCAACAAATGTCATCAGCACATCCATCGAAACGGAATGTGCCATGGGGATTCCGGCCGAGGTGGACGAACTTATTGCCGATTATGGCTTCGAATCAACCGATGCTCAAGCTTACGCGATAGAAGTGATGGCCAATATTGAGGAGATCATTGACGTAGTTTGAACTACTTTCTGATGATATTAGGTGAAATTTTAATAGACGGAATAAACAATGCATGCTTGAATTCTCTACATTGGTTAAATTTGCCAGAGAACTCTTTCCCACATTCACAATAAATCGACATTTGTCCAACGGGAAACATATTTGGAAAAATTCGAAGCAATCAAGACAATCACCTGTAACATTATTCGGTTTAATTTTCCTCTTGAAGTTCATCCTCACTCTGAAGATACTCCTCTTCGCCAAGTGGAAAATGTGGCGGACTTTCAACTTCAAATTTGAGCTGAAGCTGGTTTTCAATAGTGCACGACCGTTCATGTTTCGAAAGATCCCCTGGATATCTATACTTCTTGTGGCAATATCGACATCTGAAAAAAATCGAAGTTATTACGGTAATTATCTAGCTTGCAAACTTCCTCATTGAACACGATAGTTACGCGTAGTTTAACGTATCCTGGTGCTTCAAAAGGTGCATAGCGAGAGTGTTTTTCCTAACAAAAGCCATGCCACAAATGTCGCACTTATGTTTCCGAATGTTCTTATGATCCGCCATGTGGTAGACGAGACTTTGCTGTATGAACACAAAATATAAAACTTAAAATCTACTACCTATTAAAGGAAAAACCGATTTTGAATAGCATACCAAGACGCGAAACTTTTTCCCGCACAGCTCGCAACAGTAGTGCTTTTCGCCGGTGTGTACGAACATGTGATGGTCCAACGCCTGTCTGGTGGGGTACCGTTTCGGGCATTCGGAACATTGGAATTTGGGTTCGTGTTTGGCCTTGTGATGGTAGAAGTTTCCGTAGCCGGTTCGCGCATAGTCGCAACCCTCGATTGGGCAGATGTAGATCTTCGTTTTATTAACTTGGGCAGTAATTCTTGGACGACCCGGTGCAGCGTGGTTAGCGATCATATGATCGTCCAAACGCTGCTTGGTGGAAAAGCATGTCGAACACTCAGCACACTGATAACCTTTCTCGCCGGTGTGAATTCGTTCATGTATTGACACACAGGTTTTGGTTTTGAAAGTCTGAAAAACATTACAAATGAGTTCACACAACTTTTGAAGATTTCTAATTATTATTTCTCTTACTTTTTCGCAGTATCTGCATTGGAAAGGCCGTTCTCCGGTGTGCTGCCGCATGTGCCGTACCAACCGTTGACCAGTCGTAAACTTTTTCTCACATATCGAGCACCGATTGCGTTCCTGATTGAGCGCCCGGTGATCCCGCATGTGCTTCAACATGATCTTCTTCGGCAAAACCTTTCCGCAAACTTCACACGTGAATTCTCCTTGGAGTTTTTCGTTGTGATAGCGAGATTTGTGATTGGCCAACGCGTTCCCATTCAGAGCGCGAAACGGACACTTGGGACATTTGATGAGAGCAGCATGCATTCGCATATGCTTGTGCAGACTCGCAACCGTTTTCGGAGCCTGATAGTAAGGCAATCCAATCGAACATTCTTCGCAATTGTACGGTACCATATCCTTATGCTCAACTAAATGTTGCTCGACATCGCTTGGCTTTTCGAAGAACTCACCGCAAATGTAACATTTGTTACGTTCTATTTTTGTTTCCAGATGTTTATAACCTTCCGGTTTCGCTTTTGGTAATTTTATTCTTCGGCGTGACTTCGTCGACTTCACATTTTTTTCCTCATCGTTGTTAGATTCATTTTCTGGCAAATCTTCCTCGTCATCGGATTTAGGTACTTTATCATCCTGTCGCTTAGTAGTGAGCGAATCAGGTTCCTGTTCTTCTGATTTGACGTCAGTAGTTTTGAACTTGAGAGTATTTTCTTTTATTTCAATTGTCTGCAATTTTTCATACTTTAACAAATTCTCTATCATTGATCCTTCATGAAAGCTATTCAACGCGTCATAGGCCTTTAATAAATCCTTCCGGAATTTGTAGCAGTAATCCACCTTCCTTAAACATGACATGCAAAGCACCTGTGGACAGTCATCTCCGAGTTGAACGAGTTCTCTTCCGGTTATCGAGGCTATCATTTCCGGCAGGGCTACGTTCCGCACTGTGGAATCCAGGGGAACTAGCTGCAGTTTGTTGTCGCTGGTACCGTTAGTGTTACAGAGACACAACCGACAAAATTTGTTGATCGGAGAATCTTCACACGGTTTTGACGCCACCAACGGTGGATATTCTTAAATATTCGAAAAATAATTATTTGGTTATTTTAAAAATAAAGTTTGGCTCATTTCTTTAAAACTATAGGGTAAGAACACTATATATTGAACACCATCTTTGGGATTCAACACATTTGTTGACAAAAAATAATAACGAAAGGTTTTTCTGATAAAATTTTGATAGCGTAACTTAAGCTTATTTCTCTGCTTCGAATCGATATATTTTTTTCGTGGAAATATGTTTTGAAATTATTATTTAAGCCTTTTTATTCAAAATTACTTTTGTCCCAATGATTAAACACAATGATTCAAATATTGAACAGGCAATGTTCTAATTATTGAACACGTAAACATTGAATTTTAGGGAAATATTTAGGGGTATTTCGCTTGATAGTATGCCTTGCAGGGGCGATTTTGGTTGAGTTAGCAACCAAGAAACAGTTTGTTTATATTTCCAAACACCAACTGATGTTTGTTCAATAACTGGTACATGCATTTCTTTATGAAATGAGTACTGCAAGATTGAACGTTTAATAATTGAAACATTGGCGTTTTCTGTGATTCAATGATTGAACACTTTAATTTGTTAAATTTTAAGAAAATAAGGATAATAAAGGCTGCCACTCTTCCAGAAATCATTCAAAAAGACTTAGTTGAAAAAACTTATATCATTATCTTAGACGTTTATTTGTCTTTTACCCAATTTTTCCCCCAATCAAAAATAGGCTGTTTTCTTCATCCAGTTGAAAAACCAAGCCAAAATTTGAACACATATTCAAGTTTCGGGGATCGTGGCTTTAAGAGTCCGAGATTCTTGATAAAAATTTGAACATAGGTAGAAAATGCTTCAACAGTGGCTCAACGAATTTTGATTCATTTTTCTACTGTATATTATTGTTTTAATCGGTAAATGTTTTACTAGTGTTCAATATCTGGTACCTGTTCAATAACTAGTGCTTCTACCCTACGAGAAAGTTGTAAAATTGTTATCTTACCTTCAGACGTGTGCTCCATACTGAAACCACTTCAGTTACTGAAACAAACTTATTCTTATTATTATAACATTAAAACTAGCAAAGTTATAGTAAAATTAAAGATTGTTGCGAAAATTTCTGTGCCGACTTTTGGAAACTTTTACCGTATTTGTTTATGCCGAGTGTTGCACTAGTGTTGCACTCTGGGTTGCCAGGTGCCCAGATTTGTCTGTAAAACCAAGACTTTTGACCCTTCGTCCAGATATTGGTCAGACACAGATTTTGCCCAGATTTTTGCTTAGAGTGCCCAGATTTTACAGACTTTCAAAATTTAGTGATGAAATCGATATTCATGTATCGAATTTGATCCGTAAGTGCCAGATTAGACTGTAAATCTCGCTTGTATTCATGGGTATTCGACCAATCATTCATTAAATTTTTTTTTAAATAAGACTGGCATGGTACGTGGGAGGAAACAGTGTTAGTTATATAGTTCTCAACTCAAAAATAACCCGAATACAAGCACCCCCCCCCCCCCCCTCCCCCGCTCACACGCATCGGCAAAACTCTTGTTCAGTACCAAATTTGTGATATCTTCCTTGTGCACAGACACGCACAGACTTTTTTTCAAAATTGCCCAGATTTTTTATCCTCAACACCTGGCATCCCTGGTTGCACTGGTGCACCACTAGGTGCTGTCAAACTGTTTGTTTATTCGGACGGTGTTGCACTGGTTTTGACCTGTCGTAGTTCTGCTTACACTGAACCTCGAAAATACCCAAACTTGAGAACTTGTTATGGAGGCAGATTGTGGTCGGTGCCACATAAATAAACAATTCAAAATTTGAGCTAAATTTTCTATTTTGGCAACATTTTTTAACCCCTTTTCCCAGCTAGAACATGTGTGTCATTAGGCTTTCACTTACGCT
Organism: Uranotaenia lowii; assembly: GCF_029784155.1. NCBI lineage: Eukaryota > Metazoa > Arthropoda > Insecta > Diptera > Culicidae > Uranotaenia > Uranotaenia lowii. Next base: position 16,917,649 of record NC_073692.1, read on the forward strand.
TCGTTGGGGTTATCACCCGGGACCTGTCGCTCGTCTCGCAGCGTCGCCTCATGCTTGCGTGATCCTCCACTAGTGCTGCTCTTCCGTAGGAGGCGGAGGCCGCCACACGCGACCCTGTCGCGCCTCGTTGGAGCGCAACCGAAATGGCTGAGCCCAGCGTTCGATGGTGTTGATTCCGATGGTGCCTCTTCTGACACTGTTTCGCCTCACGCGACCCTGTCGGGTCTTGCTCGAGTGCAAGCGAAGCTGCTGGCCCCCACACTTGATCCTGAAGCGCGCCTTGTTGCTGATAGCGCCTCTTCCGGACGCTTCGTCGCCTCTCACCTGAGAGTAGCTGGTGCTGCCGGTCGCAGCGCACAATTTTGGCGCACCTGTCGTGCTGCTGGCGCCTCTTCCGACAATGCCTTGCCTCACGCGACTGCCGCGTCTGCTTGCCGAGCGTAATCGGCGCTGCCGAGCACCACGCTCGATTTTGGCGCACCTGTTGTGCTGCTGGCTCCTCTTCCGGACAATGCCTCGCCTCAGGCAACCTTGTCGCGTCTGCTTGCCGAGCGTAACCGATCCTACCGGTTGCCACGTTCGATTTTGGCGCACCTCTCGCACCGCTAGCGCCTCTTTCGGATGATATTTTTTGCTTTCCGCGACCCTGTCGCGTCTCACGCCGATGCTGCTGGTCGCCACACTCCTTTTCGGAGCACCTGCTATGCCGATGGCGCCTCAGCCGGACAATAGTTTGCCTCCCGCGACCCTGTCGCGTCTCTCGTTGAGCGTAACCGGTGCTGCCGGTCACCACGCTCGTTTTTAGAGCACCTGCCGTGCCGATGGAGCCTCTGCCGGGCGATATTTTGCCTCTCACGACCCTGTCGCGTCTCTCGCCGATGCTGCCGGTTGCCACACTCCTTTTCGGAACACCTGTTGCGCTGCTAGCGCCTTCCCGGACACCGTGTTGGCTCACGCGACTCCGTCGCGTCTCGCTGGCCGTAGCTGGTACTGTCGGTCGTCGCACTTGTTGATGAAAGGCCTGTGGTGCTGATGGTGCCAGCACAGATAGCGGAAGAAAAAAAAGGGCCCTGTAGGGAATTCAAAGGATTAGTCCTCCTCGCCCCTTCAATAAATGCCGGGAACTTACGCTAAGCGACCCTTTTGCTTTTGCTTCCTTCCACCCGTTCTGGTGGTCTTCCGACTGAAGTTGCCTGAGGGGGGGAGAAAGACAATCAGTTTCACACTTCCAGAAGCTGTAGCGAATTGTTGGCCTACCTGTGGTACTTGGTGGCTTTGCTGCTTCGTTTTAGGAGCAAGCTTTTCTTCCTTCGCTGGCCTTCCGACAGAGGTGTTCCGTGGTGCCACGTTGCTTGCGAGATGCTTGGAGTTCGACTCTCTGCACCTGAGTCGAAGTTCCGTCCTCCTGTGGCAATTGTTTATGGGATTAGGTGGCGGCTTAATGATGGCTTTTATTTTTCCACCTACCTGAACGGAATTCCCGATCTCCCTTTGATCGATTCGGATCAGGCGGAATTCGTTTCCCCGGAGAAGTCGGAACAATACACTGCGCGCGCTTTCAACGTGGTCACTCCGCGGTTAGTTTTTTCCTCGTTGTGCCGCCACGCGGGAATCCTCGTTGACAGTTCTTTCCATACACGCTTACTTTTTTCCATCCATAAGTGGCATTCTTTCTACCCATTTTCCGCTAAATATTTTCTGCATGGGTTTCTTTCTTGCGTAAGCCTGTTCAATGTTCTTACACGGTAGTGTTGCTTTAGTGTGGGATGGGTTATTTAAAAGAAGTTGTTGCCTTGTTGCTCGTATCATATCAGTTTAGGGACTATTAAAGTAAAATATAAATTCAATTGCAACACAACATTGCTGCTTTGGTAGAATTTTTCATGGATCATGATCAGGATCCATGAAAAATTCATAATCACGCCACTAGGAGTTCGAAGGAGATATGAAAATCGACAGCTGTGTCGAGAAAACCTCGTACTGATGTCACCCTGCAGTGGTGAGTTTCTTCAAAACTAAAGACAATAAACTATATCTCTACGCCAACGGGTCTTGGCAAAATCCAAATCAAATCTAAGCCAACGAGTTATGGCAAATGTGTCGATAATTACCAGTATATCTGGCAGAAAGAAACTCCTTCGAAACCTTAAAACAATCCACTTAATAACATCCACCTCAGCAGCATACGAAAATCCAAAATCAAATGGTTATTGATAGAGATAATAACCTAGATCTTACAAATAGAACTTAACAAACGAAATTTAGGTGGGAGCTTAACTGGTTTATACTAAAAGCAACAGAAGTCTAAGGAAAAGAGGGATTTAATCCTCTTAATTACCAAGGGCCCGGAATAGAGGTTATACCGCGCCTCCAGATCGCGTTCCTTTTGATGTTTCCTTGGCAACCCCCTTGACAACTGTGCATGATCCATTATGTATCATTCTATGAGGTTGGTGATTTGTGGTCAAGTCTGAATCGGACAGTTGAACTGTCGACACCATTTCAGGCGAGGGTAATTTGTGGTTCCGCTGCGCGTATTTTGGGGTGTGGACCGTGGTAGATGGTGTTCTCATAGCTTGTGGTCTTGACAAAGTTGGTAGATAGCTTTTGATAATTTCGTCTAGATCGGGAAGTCGTAATCGGAAGTTGACATGGTTGGTTGAAGATGTTCTTGATCGGGAAGTCTTAATCGGGAGTTGACATGGCTGGTTGAAGATAGTCTTGATCGGGAAGTCTTAATCGGGAGTTGTCATGGTTGATTGAAGATGGTCTTGATCTGGTAGTCATGATCGGGTAGTCTTTATCGGGTAGTCTTTATCGGGAGGTCTTAATCGGGTAGTCTTAATCGGGAGGTCCTTGTGGATGTACTTGTTCGGTTTTCTTATTTCTGGGAAGCCTGGTCAGCTATGGTCCTCCGGACTAGGAGAAAGTCAGCAGGAATCTTGCAACCTCTTTCAAGCTACCCTGGGCGTTGTCCTGATTCGTCCTGTTGATACTGTGCTGAATAAGCAGGGTTCGTGTTAGCGGGACAAAATCGGATATTGCTGCTGCTGCGAATGAGCTCCCTCAGACGGGCCCTTCTTCCGGAGTCGTCGAGCAAAGCAGATGGTTGTGGTGCTGACGATGAACGTGTTTTTCGCATCGGCGATGCTTTTGTTGGCAACCTTGGGTAGCGGACATAGCTAGACTTGTTACTGTACTCACGAGGAGGTAGATAAGAGATATTGCTCACTGCGTTTTCCAGATGCACGATTTTTCCCGATCGGCCTAACGGTATTTCCTGCGCTGTTGCGCTTGGTTGACAGGCTTTGGCTGTGGTCCTAGCTGAAGGGTTTTTGTATTGATTCGGAGATTTTTGGGGTTGGTGGATGATCTCCTGTTTGTGGTAGTAACGACTGGCGTGTTTTGACCTCGTTAGGCTCTTGTTGACTACCTTGGGTAGCGGTCATAGCTGGATTATGGGCGTGTGGCTTTTGACAGTTAGCGAGAGAGAGTCGATATGGTAGTAGCGGCCGTCATGATGTCTACTCCTCACAACTTCTTCGCTTAACTGTATTCTATGGTGCTGAATCCTCTTCTTGATGTCCTGACAATCCTTTCAATTGCAGCGACGTGGTGTTTGGAGCTGCTGTACTTGACTTTCCGAACATTCCAATATCCCGAACCTGGATGGGTTCTCTGCGATGGTGTGTAGCGCCTGGCTACGGTGGCTCACCAGTACTACTATCCCCAGCGCTGCTACGCTACTTCAGATGACAGGATTGCATTCTGGACAATGAGTGGCGGCAATCCCACGCAAGGTTGCCAGCCCTCTCCAAATTCTGACGAACTACCTGGCAGAGTTCTCAGAGTCCATTCAGCCGACGCTGGTCCCGCGCAAGGCCGTTGTCTCCTTCATACACGCCTGCTTAGTTGTGTTCGTCGGTGTCCTAGCGACGAATTTGCATCAGCTGTGCTCCATCGAGTTGTTCGAATAGAAGAGTTCTGCATAATTTATTCCGAGTTGTTGGGGGCGAGGTTTCAAAGATGATGTTGGTCCTTCAGCCTTCTCCATTTCGTGTTTTGTGCTCCGAGTGAGCTTGTGGTCAGCGTTGTTGCTTACATAGCTTGAATACTAATCAGGTTTGATGTCCTTCGCATGGTAGCGCCCACGCTTTCCTGTGACGACATCCTCTAGAACATACAAATTCGCTCCCAGTTTCTCCTTCACGATGGCAGCGATGAACTTCGGATCCAGCTTCTTGTTTATGTGGTCCGCCTTCGACGATAGTACAAACGAACGACGCCATACTAGCTCGCCCGGTTGGAACGAGACCGTGCGCTTCCGTAGATCGTAGCGTTCCTTCGTTCTCTCATGGTTCTTCTTGATTCGCTGCTGGATGAACTTGTGAATCCTGTTGATCGTGGATAACCTCATCTCCTGCGCGACCTTTGGATCATCTGACACGTTTAAGTCTTGCTGAGTGTAGAGATCCGTGTGCAGCAAAAGTTCCCGACCGAAGTTGGCGAAGTGTGGACTGACCCCGGTGGATTCGTGCTTTGCACTGTTAATAGCGGCGGTAATGGCTGCCAGATTCTTGTCCCATTCGCGGTGATCTTCTTCCAGTAAAGAACGAATACATGTAATGAGAACTCTGTTCACCCGCTCGGCGTTGTTGACCTGCGGTGCGTAGAATGCTGTCTTCATATGGATGATGTTGTGACGGCTAAGCAGCGCTCGAAAGACTTGTGACTCGAACTGCTTCCCGTTATCTGACAATACTATCCTCGGCCTGGAGAATTTCAGGAATACCTTTTCCTCGAGAAACTCGACCATCTTTGTTGAATCGGCTGCCCGCATCGGGTGGGCAATGACGTATTTGGTGACCCAGTCGACGATGACCAGAAGAACTGTGTTGCCCTTCTTGGATCTGGTGAGCGGTCCGACGAAGTCGATGGATATTAACTCCCATGGTACCCTTGCTGGCTTGAGTTTCCCCATCTGAGGCATCATTTGTTTGTTGGGAGCTTTGCTGGCTTTGCACGTAGCGCAAGCCTTCACGTAACGAGCGACCATGTCCTGCATTTTCGGCCAATAATAGTGTTGTTGAAGTTTGTGCCATGTTTTGTAGAAACCTAAGTGCGCGGCTGAAGGCGAATCGTGAAAACGACGGATCAATTCTGCTCGCTCTTCCTCTGGAACGACCTTCTTCCATCGATGACTGATAACGCCCGTCTCGTCTTTGACCTGGCAATTTTTGTAGAGTTCTTCATTCGCTATTCGGAAGTCCGGATATTTTCCGCCTTGATTCTGCACCTGCCTGATGAGGTTTCTATACCACGGATCGTGTACCTGCGTGATTGAGAAGACCAATGAACAAACTATCCTGGACAGTGCGTCTGGAACGATATTACAGCTGCCTTTCCTGTATCGTATCTCAAAATCGAACGCGTTGAGCCTCAACAACCACCTGCTCATGAGGGCCGTTGGATTCTTCAAGGTCTTCAGGTAACTGAGGGCTGAATGGTCACAGTAGACCACAAAGCGTACTCCTTCGACGTAGCCACGGAACTTTTCAATTGCTCGTATTACGGCCAGGCATTCCTTTTCAGTTACGGTGTATTTCCTTTCCGCTGAAGAAAGTTTTTGTGAAAAGTAGCAGATTGGGTGCTCGTCACCGTCGATTGTCTGCGTCAACACGGCTCCAATTGCCATATCGCTGGCATCGCAAGAAATAGAAAATGGCTTCGTGTAGTCTGGCATGGCTAAGACTGGAGCTGTTACAAGGGCCGACTTAAGTTTGAGAAAAGCTTCCTCGGCTGCTGTTGTCCAACGAAACTTCGTTTTGGTCTTCGTAAGCTCGGTGATGGGAGCTGCAATACGGGAGAAATCGGAGATGAAACGACGGTACCACCCACACATTCCCAGAAACCGTTGGACTTCCTTCCTGGTTGTTGGTACGGGGAATTTTACAATACACTCTACTTTCTCGTCATCCACCTTCCAACCTCCTTCGCTGAGAATGTAGCCCAGATATTTGATTTGCTGCCGACAAAACTTGGACTTTTCGGCCGAGATAGTGAGCTTAGCTCGATGTAGTCTTGCCGCAACTTCTCTAAGAACTGTAATGTGTTCCTCAAACGATTTAGAACATATGATGATGTCGTCCAAATAATGGAAAACGTACGGCTCCATATCCGCAAACAAGTGAGTCATAATCCTCGCCAGTCCTTGGCTGGCTGTGCACAGCCCAAAAGGGACCACTTTGAATTGAAAGTGCCCTCGGGAAGGTACTGTAAATGCCGTCAGTGGCCTTGATTCCTCATGAAGGGGCATTTGCCAAAAGGCATCTTTGAGATCTATCGACGATATGAATGAACAGCCTCCCAGATTATTGATAATCGATGAAATTTGTGGGATTGGGTAGCCCTCGTTGACCATAATGGAGTTAAGATGCCTTGCATCCAAGCAGACGCGGTAACTCCCGTTTTTCTTCTTGACTGCCACAAGAGGGTTGTTCCACGGCGAAAAAACTGCCTCCTCGATCACATCCAACGAGATCATTCTGTCTACTTCGCGGTTGACCTCCTCCAGGACATATTGGGACATTGGGTAATATCGCTGCTTCCGTGGCATGGCTTTGCCCACATCTATACGGTGTTCATAAAGCTCCGTTCTTCCCAATTTCCCTTCCTCGGCTTTCGGAAATAGCTTGATTGTCTCCTTCAGTATCTGGCGTTGTTCTACCGATAGTTCCTTCATCGGCTCTGCTTCAAGTTCTTGCTCAGTAATCATTGAACAGCATACTGCTTTGACTCCGAACGTTTGCCAGAAGTTCATGCCCATGATAGCGCAATCTGGCAGGCTAGGCACGAGTAGAACCGGCAAAATTTCGCTTCGGTTGTTGTACGATATTGGCAGACGTGTGAAGTGATTGATCTGGTGTGGCGTTCCGTCCGCTGTCTTGATCCCACCGCTCAGTGCTTCTTTTCGTAGTCCAAGCTCTTCTACAATCTGTGCTTTACTGCCACCTAGCAAAGAACAGTTTGCACCACTGTCCAACAAAGCTGTAACTTTCTTTCCAAGAACGTCCAGAACGGCGTGCGGACGATTGTCATGTCCGGGATTGATAATGATAGAGTTGATGTCTTGTAAATCGGGAGGTATTGAAGGTTGATAGCTGTGTTGCGAAGAATCTGGCCCTTCATCTACCACCTCCTCGCTGCGGCGTTTTCCGCTTCACTGTTACAAACAAGACAGCTGCGTAACGTGTAACCTTTTCGACCGCATCTGTAGCAAAAAAGAATTGCTTGTGCCTTTGTGCAATCCGGAAACCTATGCCCCTCCTCATCGCAGTTCCAGCAAAGCGCTGGACGGTACGCTGCATGCTGAACAGGATCTAGATCGTACATATTGCTGCCTGCTTGCTGAAGCTGCTGGTTCTGGAGCTGTGGTTGATAGTGCTGTTGGAATTGCCGTTGAGGCTGCTGTTGTTGAAGCTGCTGCTCTTGAGGCTGCTGTTGAGGCTGCTGCTGTTGTTGAAGCTGCTGCCGCGGCGCCCATTTAGCTTGCTGTTGCAACGGATGTTGTATTCGATAGTTCTCCGCTTGACTGCCTTGCCGATTCACCAAATTGCTCTGACCTGCCGAAGTTGTAGGCGGTTGTTGACGCTGTTCCGGTCGTTGTACAGAGTGCTGCTGCTGTAGTCCTGTATTGAAACGATTCGATCTGCGCTCCAGTTGAAGCTTCATGGCACAAACTTGCTCGTACAGCTGGTTAAAGTCCCCTTGCAAACCGTTTGCTTCTTCTGGATCCACTAGATCTGCTTCAGTTTGGATAGCTGACGTTGAAGCCGCACCTTGCTGGCTCTCGTTCTCCACCGTATAGACTCTGTTGAGGCGTGGCTGTTGTATTGGAAGCCGATGCGATGGTGCTGAGTATGATGTGGCTCCGTACCACTGCTCGTCCGCCTCCACTGCTTGCAATCTCCCGAAACGCTGCTGCTGATGTGGCTGAGATCGACTTGTTGTTGCTGGTGTTGCGAAATTCGGTTCTAGTAAGCTGTTGTGCGGAATCGGAATCCTACGCTGCTGGTTCAGTAATAGCCTTGTCTCGTCGAAGTTGCTGCAGACGTTGACCAGGTCCATCAGTGTCTTAGGCTGAGCTGCTGTTACTATTGTTGCATAGTCCATGTTCATATTTTTCTTGACTATGAACAACTTCTCCTCTTCCGTAAGTGGTGGATCGATGAAGCGGAATAGGGTAGAGATGTCACGGAAGAACTTATCGAACGTTTCGTTGGCACCTTGAAAGCGGAAGCTGGCTTCCAGCCTCAGGATCTGCGCATACCCGCTTGGCAGAAACTCCCGTCGAATTTCTTGCTTGAATGCTTGCCAGGAATACAGGCGACGTTGGGCAAGTGCTCTTGAGTACCAGTCGAGGGCGTCTTCAAGCAACAGGTGCTTGATAGAAGCCAGAAGTGTCTGATCGTCGATTCCCTCTGATCTGGCAAACGTCTCCACTCGGTCTAGGAAAATGTTGAGAGACGTGGTATCCTTTTCGCCTCGGAACTTGAAAGGCCAATTGTGAATCGCCTTCTGCATCCGCCTGTCGTAGTTGCTACCACTTCGGTTTGTAAAGCTGTCGTTCAACTGCTGCTGCCTCCTTTGTCGTTGTTGAATGTCGAACCGCAGTTCGTCCAGAACGTTCACAGTAGCCAGACCAGCCGAACTACCCGACCTCCGGATGATTACTTCCTCCGAGTCCCTCTGTCCTTGTCTGCCTCCTTGGAATGGAAGAGAAGACGGCTCGACATCCGCTTCTTGCATCCGTGCTCGTGCTCCTTCATCATTTCCGGCTGCTTGTGGCCTCGGTGGAATCGTCAACGCATCGCAGGCATCCCTACTGCTACTGTTCTCTGCCTGGATGGTTGGGACACTAGTTGAAAGGCTAGTGTTTTCTGTTTCACTTTGCACCATGTTGACTGCACTGTTCACGCACTCTATCTGAGCTAGCAGCGTCTCTACAAGCTCGCACACGACCCTACGCGTTTCCTCTAAACTCGCGACCACTGGAATCAGTGATAATCTTTGCCGGTAATGAAGCAATCTCGATTTCGCGCAAGCCATTTGATCGGCGTTTCTATTCTGCGTGGCTGAATCAACATGATTCCTCAATTCTACAACTGCCCTCTGGCAGACCTCGATGTTCAACTCCGGCGACATTACGTGTTCTGAATTAACATAAATGGTGTCTCTAAGGGTGTCCTCTTGGACAAGGGCTTTTAACTTGACCACCCTAGCTCTTCTAGAGCATGGGGCTAGATTCGTAACATGGCGCAAGGCCAATTCATATTCCATCTCCTCATCATTAAGATGATACAACTCAATTTGTTTATTCATCATCATTTGTTTGGATCAAAAACCAGATATTTTCAGTGGACTTACAGATCAAAATAACAACTTGATACGATACAAAAACTTGAGCAAAAATCAAAATAAACCTAACAGTTGCTTTTACAATTCAACTGTAATAATAATCATCACAATATCATCATAACATTTAATGATATTTATTAAATTAAACGAACAAAATAATACGGTTCGTTTTTAGTTGGGCGCCATTTGTTATGGAGGCAGATTGTGGTCGGTGCCACATAAATAAACAATTCAAAATTTGAGCTAAATTTTCTATTTTGGCAACATTTTTTAACCCCTTTTCCCAGCTAGAACATGTGTGTCATTAGGCTTTCACTTACGCTTCGTTGGGGTTATCACCCGGGACCTGTCGCTCGTCTCGCAGCGTCGCCTCATGCTTGCGTGATCCTCCACTAGTGCTGCTCTTCCGTAGGAGGCGGAGGCCGCCACACGCGACCCTGTCGCGCCTCGTTGGAGCGCAACCGAAATGGCTGAGCCCAGCGTTCGATGGTGTTGATTCCGATGGTGCCTCTTCTGACACTGTTTCGCCTCACGCGACCCTGTCGGGTCTTGCTCGAGTGCAAGCGAAGCTGCTGGCCCCCACACTTGATCCTGAAGCGCGCCTTGTTGCTGATAGCGCCTCTTCCGGACGCTTCGTCGCCTCTCACCTGAGAGTAGCTGGTGCTGCCGGTCGCAGCGCACAATTTTGGCGCACCTGTCGTGCTGCTGGCGCCTCTTCCGACAATGCCTTGCCTCACGCGACTGCCGCGTCTGCTTGCCGAGCGTAATCGGCGCTGCCGAGCACCACGCTCGATTTTGGCGCACCTGTTGTGCTGCTGGCTCCTCTTCCGGACAATGCCTCGCCTCAGGCAACCTTGTCGCGTCTGCTTGCCGAGCGTAACCGATCCTACCGGTTGCCACGTTCGATTTTGGCGCACCTCTCGCACCGCTAGCGCCTCTTTCGGATGATATTTTTTGCTTTCCGCGACCCTGTCGCGTCTCACGCCGATGCTGCTGGTCGCCACACTCCTTTTCGGAGCACCTGCTATGCCGATGGCGCCTCAGCCGGACAATAGTTTGCCTCCCGCGACCCTGTCGCGTCTCTCGTTGAGCGTAACCGGTGCTGCCGGTCACCACGCTCGTTTTTAGAGCACCTGCCGTGCCGATGGAGCCTCTGCCGGGCGATATTTTGCCTCTCACGACCCTGTCGCGTCTCTCGCCGATGCTGCCGGTTGCCACACTCCTTTTCGGAACACCTGTTGCGCTGCTAGCGCCTTCCCGGACACCGTGTTGGCTCACGCGACTCCGTCGCGTCTCGCTGGCCGTAGCTGGTACTGTCGGTCGTCGCACTTGTTGATGAAAGGCCTGTGGTGCTGATGGTGCCAGCACAGATAGCGGAAGAAAAAAAAGGGCCCTGTAGGGAATTCAAAGGATTAGTCCTCCTCGCCCCTTCAATAAATGCCGGGAACTTACGCTAAGCGACCCTTTTGCTTTTGCTTCCTTCCACCCGTTCTGGTGGTCTTCCGACTGAAGTTGCCTGAGGGGGGGAGAAAGACAATCAGTTTCACACTTCCAGAAGCTGTAGCGAATTGTTGGCCTACCTGTGGTACTTGGTGGCTTTGCTGCTTCGTTTTAGGAGCAAGCTTTTCTTCCTTCGCTGGCCTTCCGACAGAGGTGTTCCGTGGTGCCACGTTGCTTGCGAGATGCTTGGAGTTCGACTCTCTGCACCTGAGTCGAAGTTCCGTCCTCCTGTGGCAATTGTTTATGGGATTAGGTGGCGGCTTAATGATGGCTTTTATTTTTCCACCTACCTGAACGGAATTCCCGATCTCCCTTTGATCGATTCGGATCAGGCGGAATTCGTTTCCCCGGAGAAGTCGGAACAATACACTGCGCGCGCTTTCAACGTGGTCACTCCGCGGTTAGTTTTTTCCTCGTTGTGCCGCCACGCGGGAATCCTCGTTGACAGTTCTTTCCATACACGCTTACTTTTTTCCATCCATAAGTGGCATTCTTTCTACCCATTTTCCGCTAAATATTTTCTGCATGGGTTTCTTTCTTGCGTAAGCCTGTTCAATGTTCTTACACGGTAGTGTTGCTTTAGTGTGGGATGGGTTATTTAAAAGAAGTTGTTGCCTTGTTGCTCGTATCATATCAGTTTAGGGACTATTAAAGTAAAATATAAATTCAATTGCAACAAACTTTCCCCGCCAACCCGAATGAAACTCCCTCCCTACAGGTTTGGCTTATGGTGGCTTAGCCCAAAGTTAAGCTCTTAAAGGAGAACTCATCCCCCAAAATCTGAAACCGCAATAAAATGGAAATCAAAAAAAAAATTACTGCAGGTACAGGAATCACACCCATACATGCAATGGCACTGCGATTACCATCACAGGATGCTAACCGCTCGGCCATCGAAGATTTGTTGAGAGAGGCAGTTACATTATCGTATATGCGAGACTTTCTGCGAACGAAGCGGGAATAAAAGTAATCCCCCAAAAAAACAGTTCTCCGCTTTGAACTGACCCCCAAACCTTAATCTGCCACGATGGAGGTAATAGAATCAGATTCGCCTACAACTAAAACCCCCCAAAAAAACAGTTCTCCGCTTGAAGGACAAGTTTGGCTTATTTTCAAGCTGTGATTTTTTCACAAACTTGAGTTGTCAATATCGAACTCAGGTTTGGCGGGTGGCAGTTCTCAAGTTTGGGTATTTTTGATTTTCAGTGTACGGACGGTGGCCCACCGATAATTTTGCCAGTGTTGCGAGAGAGCGTGTGAGTGAGTGAGATAGCAATACACTGGCGACGATTTGTGTTTGTTTTTATCGGGTACGGTGGAACACTCCACCAGAGATGCCAATATGCCTGATTTTTCAGGGATTGCCTGATTTTTCGAGGCTCTGCCTGACAACCTGAAAAGCCATTGAATTTCCCTGATTTTTCAAAAAATGCCTGATTTTGCCTGATTTTCGCGAATCTGATGAAAAATGGGTAGAAAGGAACTAAATTAGGTACCATTGCTGAAGTTAAAAAGCGAAAATGTGGCTGAATGAAACCAATCGAAAGATTCCCATTAATGCATATCTTAAAAAGGGAATGAAAAGAGGAATCTTTCGGCTTTGATTCAGTATTATTTTGCAACAAAGTAGGCCCACAACACTGTAAAAATGTAGAGTGATGACCAAAAAAAAAAAAAAAAGGTCATCACTTTTAGAGGAATTTCCGTTACTTATGTAGCCTGATTTTTATTGCACCAGTTCCCTGATTTTTGAAAATATATGTTGGCAACCCTGCACTCCACGAGTGGAGAAAACAAATACAGTATAGTCCTATTTGCCGCTGATAGTGTTCGTGATATTATGAACGTTGTTTCACCAACACTTTTCAACTTTGGGACAATTAACCTCAAAAACGACCATGTGTGTCGACCGGCTGCACGTTTTTTGTACCGAGAGTTTTTGAGGTTAATTGTCCCGTCTCATCTGTACATGCTCAGCAAGTGTGCGTAAGAAATGTCAAAAACAACTCTATTTGTTGTTGTTTAAAAAGGGTTCAGCCAGCAAGACCGAAAATTGCTTTTTGTATAAAAACTCCGACATGAATTTGACATCCCGACAAGTCGGAGTTAGCCACCTGCACCACCTGTCTTTCAAATATGGAAGCGAGTGACAAACGATACACACGGAAAATAATGAAAAGGTGAAATTTACTGAGACAAAAAAGGTGAATTCTCGTGAAATCCAAAATGGTATTTACTTCTTCACTTAGAGAAAAGGTAAATCCAAAAAAGATTTGTTTGTTGTTTGTTTTGTTGGTTTTTTTGGGATTTTAAGCCTCTTGGGTTTATTCATCCCATATCCAAAAAAGGTAAACCTCGTAGCAAGGTGAAGTTTTCCTGAATTAAGCAAAATAAAAAGGTACAATTCACCGGGGAAAAAAGTACTTTAGCGGTATGTAGCTAGGTGACCTGGATTGAGCATAACATCATTTAGAGAAAAGGTAACTATTTTCTGAAACCGTTGATTGAGGATGAGCTGTTATTTCAATGAGGATGAAGTTTTGCATTCGTGCGCAAAATGTGGAAATCGGCTACGAAGCTCGGCTAGTTTTTTCCACCTCCTTCTCGAGGAAAATGTCACCTTTTTTTAATTCACCTAGCAAAATGGTGAATTGTGATGATGATTTCGGAAACACTTCGAAGCTTATCGTGGCTTATCTGAGCAATCTCTAAAAGCAAAGTGTTATCATAAGGAATTACCAAAACTAAATGAAATTTATGGCTACATTTACCGTTCTGTTTCGTGTTTCCAATTTGCATGCATGGAAGCATGCAAACTTATTCTGATTTAATAAACTATGCTTAACCTCACTTAACAGCTCCGGCAAATATTTCACCTCGAAATAGGGGTGCAAAAAATTACTTGTTATCTTACCTTCAGACGTGTGCTCCATACTGAAACCACTTCAGTTACTGAAACAAACTTATTCTTATTATTATAACATTAAAACTAGCAAAGTTATAGTAAAATTAAAGATTGTTGCGAAAATTTCTGTGCCGACTTTTGGAAACTTGTTGTTGTTGTGTTTTGACATATTGGCCTGAGGGACGGTGCCTCATATCGCCAGTTCGATCTTATTTTTTGTCATTTGACGCCTTTCGGTTGCGTTTTTGTGACGATTAAATGTCACATACGCAAATTTGCCATTTTTATGAATTTTAAAATTTGCTTTAGTTTTTCCACGCAACAAGATTCTTTATCGTTTTTGACGATTTCAGTTAATTTATTGTAGTTTTCCCAGTGGAAGTGGTTTCGGACGTGGTTGTACTTCACACATTTGAGAAGGCAGTGTTCGGTAGTGTTCTTTTCTTGGCACATTTCGCAATCTTCATTAACTACTAATTTCATTTTAGCCAGCCAGTATTCTGAGTAGTCATGGCCAGCCAAAACACGGTTCAGCGTGCGGATTTCTTCTCCATCTAAATCAGCGGTCCAAAACCAAGGTTTGATGGGAAAGCTTGAGAACATTTCGAAGAATTTCAGTCCTTTGCTTTCTAGCAGGGCAATGTTCCGATACCATTGGTTTGTAGCAGATGATAGTTCCTGTTTATAATTCCTGATTGCGTCAACCCAAAGTAATTTGTTGACTACGACAGCATTTGCTTGAACTCCTGTTTTAGCTAGGCGATCAGCGTGCTCATTTCCGTTGAGGCCAACATGCCCTGGAATCCACTGGAGTACCGTATTTGGCCCTTATTCTGCGCCGCGAGTGACGTGACAGTTGGCGAGTCACCCCACCGTCACTCGACTCTTGTCACCTTATTCCGACAGTCGGTTTAAGTGAGGTGACAGCAAGGTGAGAGCAAGTGACAGATACTCATTCCGAGCTGAGTGACTGGATGAACCCATCTAGAAAAATGGCGAAATTTGCTCTGATTGTGTTGTGCCGGTGTTTACGAGTCGGGTTTTGAAAATTGAATTTAAAATAAACGAGTGAAAATTGTGCCCCGTCCTGGACAATTATCGGATTGTACGGTGTTAGCAAGCTGGTCAATAAGAAAAAAAAGGGCGAATTTGGCTACAAAAGTGTAAATTTCAGACACAGCATCAAACTGGAGCAACAAAAACTTGAACAGCATGCAGGGCGACTGCTGTCTCACAAACCGGTGTGCAAAAAGGCTTCCGGTGTATCTGCGACAACCTTAGCAGCTATTTCAGGTAGGAAAAATAAGTTGCTGCTTTTAACCTCACCATTTCTAACTTCTGTCTACCTATTTTAGGTTTTAGGTTTAGGTGTTTCGGCCAGCTTGGGGCGAAAATCAGCGAGGACAAGTGCTGATGGAATAAATCGACGCGGTCCTAGAGTCGGTGGTGTCGATTATCGTTTCCAATCCGCTGAAACGGGGCGAAGCAATGCGACCAGGTAAAGGAAGTCTTCCGCGGAGTCGATCAGCTAAAGGGTAATGTACAAGCTGTACGGTCTGTTGCACGACGTCCTCCAGGATACAAACAGTGAGCTGCTCGGAACGTACACGGACGAAAATACCAGCTACGCCCGGGAGGATGCCATGAAGTGTATCGTGATGGCCCTCGCCGATCCGAACACATTCCTGCTGGATCCGTTGCTGTCGCTGAAGCCGGTCCGGTTCCTCGAGCCGATTCAAAATCTGCTATCGGCGTTTGTGTTCGAGAAGCTATTTACAGTTTCTTCTAAATTTTTGTTTTATTTTACACCAAATTCAAAAAAGTTTTGAGATACGTGTTAAAAAAGTTACGGCTACTAAATAAAAAGCAGGGTATCGACTTTTCGAAAGTGTTCACAATTTCAAACTATTAAAAGTTTATAAATTGTATACAAAATCATAAAAACTAATAAATTTATTTTTCCCTAAAGATTTTTCAAAATTTCAATCTCAATCCGGGCCCGGATGGACCTGAAAACTCGCACCGTGTACATCTCCTCAGTGTACATCCCCTCAGTGGCAACAGTTAAGATTGCATGCCAAGGAAGATTTGGTAGCCAAAATCCCTTAGATAAAACCAACTCTTTTAAACTCCAACCCTTCTCGTAAAAAGAAATCATCGTTGTGTTTACAAATTTATTAATAAATTAAGCAAAAAACATGCTAGGTAAAATATTTTGATGGATTTTTAACAACTAACAACTCCGCTTTCTGTAATTTTTGTAATTTTTCATTCCATTTTTATCTCGTCACCACCTGAAAAGGTACCGACAATTGTCACCTAAAATCGTCACCCGAATGCGACGATTCTCACCCACGGTGACTACCAGAATAGGGTAAGAACTCACAAAGTTCATCCGAAGTGACGTTCCTCACCTAAACCGACTACTGGAATAGTGTGACTTGGGTGAGTCGACTATCGTCACGTCACTCGCGGCGCAGAATAAGGGCCTTTGTTTTATACAAATTTGTACAAATTTCACCGGTCAAATGATCCCAGCATTTTTCA
This sequence comes from Uranotaenia lowii, assembly GCF_029784155.1. Classification (NCBI taxonomy): domain Eukaryota; kingdom Metazoa; phylum Arthropoda; class Insecta; order Diptera; family Culicidae; genus Uranotaenia; species Uranotaenia lowii. The sequence goes on from NC_073692.1 coordinate 16,934,018, forward strand.
AACTGGCACGATAATAGTAATTGGCAGGCAGCTTGAGAGTCGGTGAGTATAACATTTCTATAAAATTGATCTGTTTCTAAGCATGGGATTTCTCTCAAAGCTATCTGGATAGCAATCAATTCTGCTGTCATAATACTTGTCGGGTGTTCAAGACGTAAACTAATCTCTGTTTCTGAATTTGATTCATATACTCCGATACCACAGCCTTCCGTTGACTTAGAGGCATCGGTATAGATTTGTCTCCAAAATAAGTATTCCGTATTAATATGTTCCTTGGCGATTTGTAGCATTGTAGATGTGGACATTTTCTTTTTGTTTATAGGTATTTTCTCTATTTGCGGGCGTACATCTATTTTCGGTATTTCTTCCATTTCGTAGTTTTCGTATACGTTTTGAACCGTTTCCGAATTTTCCAAATACACCTTTTCCATAAATGTGAAACATTTGGATTTCTGAAAATTTGGCATAGGTTGAAGTCTTCTTAGTTGTTCAGCAATTTCGTCATTCTTTTTGAAGTGTTGCGTTATTTTTTTCATTGCGTAATAATGGCGTTTCAAAGAAAGTGGTTCTTCATTTGATAGCGCTGCTAGGGTGTTAATAGGAGTGGTTCTTGTGCATCCTGTGGCTATCCGCTGACATTGTCGGCTTGATACAGCCAACATTTCCTTGTAGGTTTTCGGTGTATCACCGTAGATGGCGCTGCCATATGCTAGGTAGCTCCCGTACAATGCTTTATGGAAAAGTATCATAACTTTGGGGTTGGCCCCCTTTTTTATGCTCCCTATTATCTTTAGCATGTTTTGCCGGTCTTTAATTTTCTTTTTCAGTTCTCTAACATGGCAACCAAATCTGAGATTTTGGTCTACGTAGACTCCCAAATATTTGTAGTAACGGACGCTTTCTATTGGAGATCCCCTAACAGTAAGCGCCAAGTCAGTATGTTTTGCTGTGAAGACAATCGCCTTAGTCTTACTTGCGTTAAGTTGGAGGTTTAGTTCAGAGCTGTGCTCAGTAAATCTGTCTATAGCAAGTTGTGCTTTACTTCTTGCTTCTGCCAAAGATTTGCCTCTGACAATCTTAACGAAGTCATCGGCAAATTGAACGGTGACAGTATTTATCTTCTTCGGTATCAGTATCATGTAGCTTAGCTGTATACAGGTTGAACAGTGTCGGCGACATGACGTCACCTTGTGGTAAACCCACTGACACTGTTGACGTGACTGAACCTAGATCTGTTGTAACAATTAGTTGTCGATTGCATAGTAAAATTTTTATCCAATTCTTCACATCTGTGGGAAAGCCCATTTCAGTGAGTATTGTTCCCAATTTATCCACCTCAATAGCATTGAATGCATTACTAAAGTCGAAAAATATTGCTATGTTTATCATTCCTTTTCTTTTTCCGTCCATGATGTGGTTAGTAACGAATGCTAAGCAATCTTCTGTAGATTTGCCAGATCTAAAGCCGAATGAAAGATTAGAAAGTAGTTTGTTTTCCTCGGCATATTTTTGTATCAAGTATAATACAGCTGTATTTGCTGTCTTAGTCACAGTCGACAGGCACGATATTGGTCTATAAGATTCTGGCAACCTGGGGTCTTTTCCTGGTTTGAGTATAGGAACTACTTTAATGTTCTTCAAATGATCTGGCAAGGTACCGTTGTTGAAATGTACATTTAGTTCTTCGATGACTTTTTCTTTAACTTTCCAATCCAAATTACGCAGCAACTCGTAAGTAATTTTGTCTGTTCCTGGAGCTGAACGAGCCTTTTTCCTGTGTATAATTTTATTGAATAGCTCCAAAGTAAGGAGTTGTCTTTTCTCTAGTATGTGTATGGCAGGTTCAGCTGGTACAGGGCTTATTTGTGTAGGGCCGAAATTATGATTAAGGAATTCCAAAGTCTTTTCTTTAGAAATCAAGATTTCGCTATTTTTGGAGTTAGCGTTATGATGGTATTTCAAATTTTTTATGAGCTTCCAATTTGCTCTCGAATTTCTAGGATCGATATTTTTGGTTATCTCACATAACTTTTCTCTTACAAGTAGCTTTTTTGTTCGGAGGAATATTGCATTAGCCTTCAACATCGCCAAGAGGTTTGTTTCGTTTGCACAAGCATTATATGTTTTTCTACACAACTGCTTCTTCTTATAAAGTTCATCCAGTTCAGAGTTCCAATAATATTTAGGAACCAGAGAACTCGTGTGGCTATTTTGTTTAACCGATGTTGTGACTAATGACTCTAATGCTTTCAGATTCTGGAAGTCATCTGGCGTGATAGTTGCAATGGCTTTATTTAAGTTTTTATAGTTTATTATTTTTCTATGGTTTTTAGAAGAAATTTGAGGAATTTCTATTTCCAAAATCATGTGTGCAGATCCTCCTAAGCTATGATCTAAAACATTCCATACTATTCCATTGAATATGTCTGGGGTACAAAATGTCAGGTCTATTGCACTTGGTGAGAAGCTTAAAGAAGCTGGTCTGTAGGTCATAGAACCGTCGATTAAAATTAATAAATTTGTACTATTTATGAGATCATAGACGATTTTGCCCTTGTTATTGGTGTTATTACAGCCCCAGCATGTGTTATGTGCCTTAAAGTCACCTCCGATTACAAGTCCTTTAATATTTCTAGACTCGTTGATCAACCTATTCAATTTATCCTCTAACTCCGTGTTTGAAATTCTTGGGTTTATGTAGGTAGATACAAGACTCAGTCCTTTACTGGGGATTTCAATACCTATAGTTTCGAACAGTTCATCAGAAGTTAGTTCTAGCTTTTTATAATTGTAAGCTTCTCTAAGGTAAATGCCAACTCCTCCTCCCACTGTGGTTAGTCTAGGTTGTAAGATTTTGTGATATCCCGATATATGTAGGGAATTCAAACTTTCTGGACTTGCCCAAATTTCAGAGAGCAAGACCGCATCATATTTATTAATATTAAGTTCATGTGCTAGTTCAAGTTTATTTTTAGGAAGGCTCTGAATATTGTGTTGTATTAGTTTAAATGCCATTTTGATTTGTAGGTTGATGTACGACTTCTTGGTCACAGTGCCCTAGTACCTTACTCATTTCCTTTAGGACTTCGCTCACCACCAGGTGTCCGTCCTCTATATTTGATGATAGTGCATTCGAAAGAACAGCAAAACACTTACTTATTACTGACTTATAATTTTCCTTCTGACTCGCTAGTACCTGCATTCTAACGTCCCATCGTTTACGTAGCTCTAAATGTTTTTGCACTGAAATTTGTTGTTGATCCTCTCCATCGTTACTCTCCTGTTCCGTAATGGTCTTCCTTTTTTTTGGTTGAGTCTGAGAAAAATCTTCCTCCTCCACATTATTTAGATTAAGATTTGTTCTTTGACTTACCATTTTCTGACTGTCTTCCAGGTTTCCATTTGTTGATGCCATCAGTTTTCTTGGTTGCGTTTTTGGTTTTGGGATTGTCTTCACATTTTTAGCAGCTACACTGGCAAAACTTTGATAGATACTTGGGAATTCTCTAATGTTCGATAGTAAATCGTATCCGTTCCTTGTTTCTACTCTAAACTCGTCGCGGGCCTCTTGATAGGTTAGGTTCTGGACTGCCATCAATTTCTTGATTGTTTCCTGTTTTGAACGTTCCGGGCATTTTGGGTCGGATGACTTATGTGTTTCTTTACAATGAACACATTTCGTTGGGTTACCGCAGTTCTCAATATTATGGTTCTCTCCTTCTGCCTCGCCACAATTATTACATCTTTTCCTTCCCTTACAATTTCCCGCGATGTGTCCGTAGCGTAAGCAAGCGAAACACATTACGGCTCGGTTGACGTATGCCTCTACTTTCGTGTTTACGGAATATATTGACATATTCTGGGAGCTTATTACTACGGAATATTACACCTACCTTGCGGGTCTTGACCTTTTTTCCGTTTACCTTCCGGAACATGCGGAACATCTCCACGATTTCCTTATCTGTTTCGATTTCACCTCTCAATTCAATTTCATCTATATCCTCAGGGATGCCACTAATAACACCCTTAACTGATATAAAGCCCTTCGGTATATAAGCTAAGAAATTCTTCAACGCCAGGTTACGACAATTTATTAACTTATTCGCTTCTTTCCATTCAGAAAAATAAACCAACACCTTCGATCGGCCAATCTTCCTAATATCCATCACTTCTTTTGCGAAACCATTTTGCTTCAAAAGCATTCCAACTGCGATTTTATTTATTCCCGTTTGCATTTCCACTTCCTTTGATTGTTTCTCCACATCTTTTGTTTCGATAACCACTTCCTTCTCTTTTTCAGCTTTTTTTTCAACAATTACTTTGTATGGACCACTATCGCTTTGCTTGTAAAAGCACTTTTCAAATGGTTTTCTTCCGCCATTTTGTTCTCCAGATTTCAATGAACGACCGCCATTTTGTTCTGCATAGTGCGTCGAGCTTCCCGCTTTATTAAAATCTGCATCCATCGGTGCCCCCATTGGGGCACCAGCTCCAACACTCATCACTATGCAACACTCACAACGAGTTTTTTACTTTTTACAATGAAACGAAACAACCTGTTCAATTTTCGGAATACTTTGAAACCACGCTTCAACTAGTTATACTCAAGCACGTCTGTTTCCAACGAAGGATCACACGCGAATGTTTTGGAAACTTTGTTGTTGTTTAAAAAGGGTTCAGCCAGCAAGACCGAAAATTGCTTTTTGTATAAAAACTCCGACATGAATTTGACATCCCGACAAGTCGGAGTTAGCCACCTGCACCACCTGTCTTTCAAATATGGAAGCGAGTGACAAACGATACACACGGAAAATAATGAAAAGGTGAAATTTACTGAGATAAAAAAGGTGAATTCTCGTGAAATCCAAAATGGTACCTTTTACTTCTTCACTTAGAGAAAAGGTAAATCCAAAAAAGGTTTGTTTGTTGTTTATTTTGTTGTTTTTTTGGGATTTTAAGCCTCTTGGGTTTATTCATCCCATATCCAAAAAAGGTAAACCTCGTAGCAAGGTGAAGTTTTCCTGAATTAAGCAAAATAAAAAGGTACAATTCACCGGGGAAAAAAGTACTTTAGCGGTATGTAGCTAGGTGACCTGGATTGAGCATAACATCATTTAGAGAAAAGGTAACTATTTTCTGAAACCGTTGATTGAGGATGAGCTGTTATTTCAATGAGGATGAAGTTTTGCATTCGTGCGCAAAATGTGGAAATCGGCTACGAAGCTCGGCTAGTTTTTTCCACCTCCTTCTCGAGGTAAATGTCACCTTTTTTTAATTCACCTAGCAAAATGGTGAATTGTGATGATGATTTCGGAAACACTTCGAAGCTTATCGTGGCTTATCTGAGCAATCTCTAAAAGCAAAGTGTTATCATAAGGAATTACCAAAACTAAATGAAATTTATGGCTACATTTACCGTTCTGTTTCGTGTTTCCAATTTGCATGCATGGAAGCATGCAAACTTATTCTGATTTAATAAACTATGCTTAACCTCACTTAACAGCTCCCGCAAATATTTCACCTCGAAATAGGGGTGCAAAAAATTACCACAGATACTCGGTAAATTTTACCTTTGTTTTTATTCTCCGTGTGTGAATGTCGACAGAACGCGTAAAATAAAATCGATATTGACTATTGTTCACAAAACGTGTATACAGTTGCTACATTTGAGATACAGATCGCGTGCCAGTCCATATGTCACTTTTGTAAACAAGCCGCGGTCTCTCGCACTCGCGCACGTTGTTGATTAAAATGGCCAAATTTAAACGGAAACTTCCAAAACCGGTAAATAAACCCACGGCAACCATAGATGACAACGACAGCGGATCCGACTACGAAGTGGAGAGAGTGCTTAAACCCAGCCAGCCAGTGAAAACGGTTCAAGAAGAATTTCCGCTGCCAAAAAAGCTTCGCCAGCAGGTAGTCCATCCAAAACATTTGGACCCAAACGAAGAGCAGGATTCGTCCTCTGAAGAGGAATCATCCGAAGATGACGACGATGGCCGGGGGCTACCTACACTTACTAAAGCACAAATCTCGGAAATTCTGAAAACCATCAAAAATAACAAGCGGCTGGTACTGAACGTGTCGAATGTAAACTTTTCGACAGCCAAAGAAGAGATCGAAGAACACTTCCGGCAAGCTGGACGGGTGCGAGGAGTTCGGATACCGAAACGACGTGCCTCCGGTTTTGCCTTTGTCGAAATGTTAGATCCAGATGGTTTCCAGGTAAGAAGCGCAAAATTAATTTTTTAAATAATCAAATAAAGTTGAACTTTTTTTTTTCAGCGCGCCTTCCTGCTAGACAACAGCTTCCTAGACGGTCGGCAGATTCGAGTTCGGCTATCGGAGAGTGGTCACAAAAAGTCGCATAACAAAATTCTGGAACTGGAACGGAAAAATGCCGAAATACGTAAGATGCGCAAGAAGAATCGGGTTAAACCGGAGGCCACCAAGGTGTCCCTGGCTCCGGAAATGCCACAGACCAGCAAGGTCGTCGAACGGGATCCGATTCTGGACAAACCGAAAACCAAACCACCCACCAAGAAGCAAATCAAGGAACATAACAAACGGGTTTCGATGAAGGCCAAATTTAGAAACTGGGAAAAGAAGGGAATAAAGGTTTAGTTGTTGGTCTGAACAAATGTTGTTTCAATCGTTAATTAGAGAAGCCTCGGGAAATTGTGTTTTTTTTTTCATTTTCGGGCTTTATATTGGGAAGGCAAAATCTCGGAATTATAAAAAGCAAAAATCATGTGGGCATCTGAAACTTTGGAATAACAAAGACCACAGCGAAATATAGAACCTGAATCTTGGATTCTGTGTAATTCGTAAGTTGATTCCGAATTTTCTACACATCCAGTTTTCGTTGTCTGGTAATAAGATTTTGTTTAATGGCAAAATAACTTCACATTTATCGATAAGATCATTCAAATTTAAAAAATCTTCCTGAAAATGTAGTAACATTTAAAACATTGCATAGTGTATACAAATCATTGATTTAAAAAAAATGGATCAGTCCTAGTATTAGTTTGATACTGATATTATGTATGTATAATTAATTCCGCCTCAAAAATATCAAATATCTAAAACTGTAACAACTAGTTTTGAATTTCTCGATGAAATAGTCGGAGTTTATCTTAAGTTTTTGCTGAAATTATGCGTTAGGGCGTTCTTAATTGGCATACTCTGACTACTTGTAGCGCAATAAACGTAAAGAGGAGTCAAAAAAACCTATCAGGCCTACCATATTCTTCAGTCGCGCTGAGGAGTAGTTACCTTTTAATCCCGAGCCAAAGTTCATGGTTGCATCCCCCCTTGCCGGCGATCCTGATAGTTGCTGAACTGGGAAGCGCGCTGAGTAGTGTACGAAAGCCAAGGAAGAAGAAACAGATCAAACGGCGTGCGACTTCAGCAATCCATCCATCCCAGCAAGCGAGCCAGCTTGCCAGCAAAGTTCTTTTTCTATGCGGGCATTTTTTTCTGATATTCTTCTTCCATCCAAACCGAATGAGCGAAGCGACCCGTTTTTGCACCCTCCTCACTACCCCTGCCGAATCACCTCTACACACCCGCTCATACATTGCTTTGCTTGTCTCTTGTCTTCCAACTTCCAATCCAACTCTCGTCGACTCCCTGTGCTTGGTGCTGCTGCTACTACTTGCAGACGACTTGGATGGAGGTATACTCACCCCCGCAACCCAAGCCTTCTCGCTCTACCACTCCCACACTTACACACTGCATGATGATCCACAAGCAACCACCTTCCACCGATCCGACGATTTGCTGTTGCTTGCTTCTGCTGGGTCGCTTGGCCGTTCGCTAGGCTTCCATCCATCCAATCCAATCCACCCTGTCGCATCGCATCGTTTTGTGCTGTGCTGTGTGTCTTGCCCGTCTCGCCTTGCCTTTTTCCAATCCCCTCGTTCGACCCATAAACACCACACCGCACAAGCTTTGCTCGTTTCTCTCTCTCTCTCGGTCGGTACTCTTGCTTGGCTGCCTGCCTGTGTGTTGAATTCACATTCATTTCGTGCGATGTGAAAAATAAAAATGGCTGTAAATATCTTGATATCCAACCAATATCGATAAAAAGTAATCGTTTAGCAGTGTTTTCCGGGAAATTCTACCCCAAAATTTGGTGCCGGAGTTGGACCTTGGTGCCCCGGACAGCTGAATGCCGGATTTGACCGGTTTCGAGTGTTGGAAAGTGCATTTTGAGAGGGTTTTCAAATTTGCTGAATGAAATTCCCTGAACTTCTTTTTGTCTGCCTCGAGTGACAATTATTGCGTCGAGATCGGAATCGCGTTTTATTGGGTGAAAAATTTGGAATTTCCGGCAAGTGCCGTGTGTTGAATGATCCGAAAAAAGGTGTGCCTCGGTTTTAAATGGTGAGTGTCAATAATTTCCGTGGATGAGGAAGTGAGGTTTTTATTTTTTTTAATTGCCAAATTCTGTGATCGATTCGATCGGAAGTTGAAATCATCATAGGACGCTGCGATTGCAAAAACCTCCAGAGCCACATTTATCCGCAAGCAGGAGACATATTTCAAAGGTAAGCATTTTAAATGTTTCATATTTTTATGACGACATCACCTTTTGGGTTGTTTTTCTTCCATTTTTCTTAAAAGAAGATTATCTTTCATCGGAAAGAGGTGACTCCGACGAAGTAAAGTAAAACATGCTTTGTCTTTTATTGCTAGAAGAAGAGAGCCATTCGTTCAAGCCACGCAGGGTGTGGAGGGTGGATGGAGAGGACATGTGTCGGTTGGACAAGTGAACGTTTCGGTCGTTCGACCCTGTCCCCGTCACTCTCAACGCCGTTGTTGATCCATTTCCTCCTCTGCGGTGTTTGGCCGAGATAGCAGGCTTGCTTTGCTGGCTGGCTGGCTTGCTGGATGTGTTCAGCGGCGTACAGAGGCAGAGTTCTCCTCTGTGCTTGTGAGAAGCATTTCCATCCGAGCTTTACTAAACACAGCGCACAGTGAGGCAAATCATGAATTAACATTTAAAAGCCCAGCCTAGTCCTCAAAAATCAAACAGCTATAACTTGCCAAAAATTTACTGATCTGAATTTTACAAATATGGTGTTGTTGTTTTTGATAGTGGAAATTTGTTTCATTCTGAGTTCAAAGGTTACTCTGTTTGTTAAATTCTCGAAAAAAAAAAGTTGAAATAAAGTTACCCCTAGTTTACCCTTGCTTGAAGCCAATAATTTAACTAAAATATGTCGGTTAGATAAAAAAAAAAAGTCTGAATGCTAGGTGTGTCTCGAGTTTTCAAATTTTTGGTAGTGTGATAGGTATTGTCGATTTCACGAATTTTAATACTTTTGCGAGGATCGATTTGATAGATACACGCTCCTTTATTTTAACTCAAAATTAAGTACGACCGAGGTTCAAAACATAATTCGATTCTATGAACTTAAAGTTAAGTACCCTTTTTCCTCCTTGCGATGGTTCAAAACGGAGTTCGAACTGCGAACTCAATCTATCCCTTTTTTTTTCTTTCGTCATTGTCACAATTGGTGAGCGGCTTGGAATGTCCGGAAACTTCCGGATGTTATTTGAACCAAAACTATTTAATTTTCAGTTTAAAAAAGGCGCGTGTATGAATCTCGTATTCACTAATACTAACGAGCCTACACGGAAAATAAAAAAAAAGGTTAAATTTACCTTTTGCGAGGTGATTTTTTTCCACCCTTATTCCGAGGTAAATTTTACCTTTCATTCACCAAGCGAAAAGGTAAATTCTACCTTTTTTGAATTCACCTAGCAAAAATGTAAATTTTACCTTTTTCGCATTCACCTAGCAAAATAGTAAACAATACCCTTTTCCCATTCACTGATTTAAAAGGTAAATGCCAGTTCGTTTGATTGGTTTCCTCAATAAAAAATAAAACAAAATTCATTCAAAATCTGATATTTATTTTAAATAAATTGAGACTTTCACCTTATATTAATATTTGGAACGTATCCCCGTTTTTAAAAAATTGTTGAGGCAAGTCCTTTCTTTGGCAGGCTCGTGACAATTCGGCTTTCGCGTTCTCCCGAGCCACCGTGGCCGCTGAATCCTTCTGCATTGGGTTAACACGGTTGTATACTGTTTACCGGAATACCATTTACCGGACTGTACTATATACCGGAATTCCATTTACCGGACTATACCATTTACCGGAAAACCATTTACCGGACTATACCATTTACCGGAAAATCACTTACCGGAAGTCCCATTTACCGGAATTTCTTTGATACGTATAAATTTGGGTTGTACCCCAATTCCCCGAAAATTTACCATTTCTAAAAAAAAAAATTCGCCTGAAGGACCATTTCCCAGAGTATTGAATATTTCTATACAAACTGGAATCCAAAAAAAAAGAACTTGTTTCTAAAAAAGAAGGATTTAAAAATATTATTCTTTGCGGCAAAGCCGCAACCAACGAGGATGAAGGGGCAGAGGCGGCACAAAGCCGCCGAGGCTCCCAAATCCGAGGTGGCCGCCGACCCGCCGTCGGAAGCGGCGGCCCTATTACATTGGTCTAGGTCTGTCGGGGCTTCCTAGGTCTGCGTGAAAGCTAGGGGTGATCCCTTAGCCCCGTCCGCCACGCGACAGCGTGAAGGACAGTATGTCTTTCAAGTTCGAACGCGCAGCGTGAGGAGTCGAATACCAAAAACAAAAACGGTTTTAAAAGCCACACTCACTGGTTATCATGAAATCAATTAAAGTACCCAAATCTCGACCAAAAATCATTCTGGACAAAAGTTCACGGGTAAACGGGATGCAATAATAGATTTGTTCTTAAAAATTCTTATTCCGGTAAATGGCATTCCGGTAAATAGTACATTCCGGTTAATGTCAGTCCGGTAAATGGTTCATTCCGGTAAATAGCAGTCCGGTAAACGGTTCATTCCGGTAAATGAATTTCCGGTAAATAGCATTCCGGTAAATGGTTTTCCGGTAAATGGAATTCCGGTAAACAGTATACAACCGGTTAACACATCCATGTCCTTCTTCGCTTCGCTCGCTTCGTGGGCCGGTCTGAAACATAAGCAAAGTTTTCAACGAGAACCATCACAACTAAATGATATCTAAGAAAACACCATTTTGTTCCGATATTCAC
>NC_073692.1:16945637-16970637 GCF_029784155.1 Uranotaenia lowii
GTTTTACCCCTAAAAGTATGCAGCACCCTTAATTTCAGAAAAATTGTGAAAAAAAGTTTTCACAAAACAAAATCGTGTTTTCATGCGTAATGATCTTTAAGTCATCGCAAATTTATCAAAAACTGTGAAAATTAGTATTCTTGGAGAAACAATTTCAGAATTGAAAATTGATAAAGGTGGGAAGAAAAGTGAGGAGAATATTTACGGATGATGAAAAGAGCGAAAGAACATTTTTGCAAGGAAAATTTGTTAACGTACACCATACTTTACCTCACCACATCCATCTTCATCAATTTTTGCCTTTCTAACAGAAAGGTTTGGTTATCGGTCGATTTGAGAGATCATTAATTATGGGTCTTAGACATACCTTTATAGGTACCTATCGACTCAGCTCGACGAGTTCTGTTGATGTCCGTAGATTTGTGTGTTCCATTTTAAAAATGTCTAGAACGTTCAGAATTCAGATTCAGAATTCAGATTCAGAATTCAGATTCAGAATTCAGATTTAGAATTCAGATTCAGAATTCAGATTCAGAATTCAGATTCAGAATTCAGATTCAGAATTCAGATTCAGAATGCAAAATTCAGATTCAGAATTCTGAATCTGAATTCTGAATCTGAATTCTGAATCTGAATTCTGAATCTGAATTCTGAATCTGAATTCTGAATCTGAATTCTGAATCTGAATTCTGAATCTGAATTCTGAATCTGAATTCTGAATCTGAATTCTGAATCTGAATTCTGAATCTGAATTCTGAATCTGAATTCTGAATCTGAATTCTGAATCTGAATTCTGAATCTGAATTCTGAATCTGAATTCTGAATCTGAATTCTGAATTCTGAATCTGAATTCTGAATCTGAATTCTGAATCTGAATTCTGAATCTGAATTTTGAATTCTGAATCTGAATTCTGAATCTGAATTCTGAATCTGAATTCTGAATCTGAATTCTGAATCTGAATTCTGAATCTGAATTTGAATCTAAATTCTGAATCTGAATTCTGAATCTGAATTCTGAATCTGAATTCTGAATCTGAATTCTGAATCTGAATTCTGAATCTGAATTCTGAATCTGAATTCTGAATCTGAATTCTGAATCTGAATTCTGAATCTGAATTCTGAATCTGAATTCTGAATCTGAATTCTGAATCTGAATTTGAATCTAAATTCTGAATCTGAATTCTGAATCTGAATTCTTAATCTTGTAAATCTCATTTTCATTTGCTGGAATATGATTGGTTTGCATCACGCGTTTGTCAACATTAAAATTCCTTTCATCCAAATTTTTTTTTTATGATTTCGGATTTTACAACTTTTAGTAGTATGGTTTTACCCCTAAAAGTATGCAGCACCCTTAATTTCAGAAAAATTGTGAAAAAAAGTTTTCACAAAACAAAATCGTGTTTTCATGCGTAATGATCTTTAAGTCATCGCAAATTTATCAAAAACTGTGAAAATTAGTATTCTTGGAGAAACAATTTCAGAATTGAAAATTGATAAAGGTGGGAAGAAAAGTGAGGAGAATATTTACGGATGATGAAAAGAGCGAAAGAACATTTTTGCAAGGAAAATTTGTTAACGTACACCATACTTTACCTCACCACATCCATCTTCATCAATTTTTGCCTTTCTAACAGAAAGGTTTGGTTATCGGTCGATTTGAGAGATCATTAATTATGGGTCTTAGACATACCTTTATAGGTACCTATCGACTCAGCTCGACGAGTTCTGTTGATGTCCGTAGATTTGTGTGTTCCATTTTAAAAATGTCTAGAACGTTCAGAATTCAGATTCAGAATTCAGATTCAGAATTCAGATTCAGAATTCAGATTTAGAATTCAGATTCAGAATTCAGATTCAGAATTCAGATTCAGAATTCAGATTCAGAATTCAGATTCAGAATGCAAAATTCAGATTCAGAATTCTGAATCTGAATTCTGAATCTGAATTCTGAATCTGAATTCTGAATCTGAATTCTGAATCTGAATTCTGAATCTGAATTCTGAATCTGAATTCTGAATCTGAATTCTGAATCTGAATTCTGAATCTGAATTCTGAATCTGAATTCTGAATCTGAATTCTGAATCTGAATTCTGAATCTGAATTCTGAATCTGAATTCTGAATCTGAATTCTGAATCTGAATTCTGAATCTGAATTCTGAATCTGAATTCTGAATCTGAATTCTGAATCTGAATTCTGAATCTGAATTCTGAATCTGAATTCTGAATCTGAATTCTGAATCTGAATTCTGAATCTGAATTCTGAATCTGAATTCTGAATCTGAATTCTGAATCTGAATTCTGAATCTGAATTCTGAATCTGAATTCTGAATCTGAATTCTGAATCTGAATTCTGAATCTGAATTCTGAATTCTGAATCTGAATTCTGAATCTGAATTCTGAATCTGAATTCTGAATCTGAATTTTGAATTCTGAATCTGAATTCTGAATCTGAATTCTGAATCTGAATTCTGAATCTGAATTCTGAATCTGAATTCTGAATCTGAATTCTGAATCTGAATTTGAATCTAAATTCTGAATCTGAATTCTGAATCTGAATTCTGAATCTGAATTCTGAATCTGAATTCTGAATCTGAATTCTGAATCTGAATTCTGAATCTGAATTCTGAATCTGAATTCTGAATCTGAATTCTGAATCTGAATTCTGAATCTGAATTTGAATCTAAATTCTGAATCTGAATTCTGAATCTGAATTCTTAATCTTGTAAATCTCATTTTCATTTGCTGGAATATGATTGGTTTGCATCACGCGTTTGTCAACATTAAAATTCCTTTCATCCAAATTTTTTTTTTATGATTTCGGATTTTACAACTTTTAGTAGTATGGTTTTACCCCTAAAAGTATGCAGCACCCTTAATTTCAGAAAAATTGTGAAAAAAAGTTTTCACAAAACAAAATCGTGTTTTCATGCGTAATGATCTTTAAGTCATCGCAAATTTATCAAAAACTGTGAAAATTAGTATTCTTGGAGAAACAATTTCAGAATTGAAAATTGATAAAGGTGGGAAGAAAAGTGAGGAGAATATTTACGGATGATGAAAAGAGCGAAAGAACATTTTTGCAAGGAAAATTTGTTAACGTACACCATACTTTACCTCACCACATCCATCTTCATCAATTTTTGCCTTTCTAACAGAAAGGTTTGGTTATCGGTCGATTTGAGAGATCATTAATTATGGGTCTTAGACATACCTTTATAGGTACCTATCGACTCAGCTCGACGAGTTCTGTTGATGTCCGTAGATTTGTGTGTTCCATTTTAAAAATGTCTAGAACGTTCAGAATTCAGATTCAGAATTCAGATTCAGAATTCAGATTCAGAATTCAGATTTAGAATTCAGATTCAGAATTCAGATTCAGAATTCAGATTCAGAATTCAGATTCAGAATTCAGATTCAGAATGCAAAATTCAGATTCAGAATTCTGAATCTGAATTCTGAATCTGAATTCTGAATCTGAATTCTGAATCTGAATTCTGAATCTGAATTCTGAATCTGAATTCTGAATCTGAATTCTGAATCTGAATTCTGAATCTGAATTCTGAATCTGAATTCTGAATCTGAATTCTGAATCTGAATTCTGAATCTGAATTCTGAATCTGAATTCTGAATCTGAATTCTGAATCTGAATTCTGAATCTGAATTCTGAATCTGAATTCTGAATCTGAATTCTGAATCTGAATTCTGAATCTGAATTCTGAATCTGAATTCTGAATCTGAATTCTGAATCTGAATTCTGAATCTGAATTCTGAATCTGAATTCTGAATCTGAATTCTGAATCTGAATTCTGAATCTGAATTCTGAATCTGAATTCTGAATCTGAATTCTGAATCTGAATTCTGAATCTGAATTCTGAATCTGAATTCTGAATCTGAATTCTGAATCTGAATTCTGAATCTGAATTCTGAATCTGAATTCTGAATCTGAATTCTGAATCTGAATTCTGAATCTGAATTCTGAATCTGAATTCTGAATCTGAATTCTGAATCTGAATTCTGAATCTGAATTCTGAATCTGAATTCTGAATCTGAATTCTGAATCTGAATTCTGAATCTGAATTCTGAATCTGAATTCTGAATCTGAATTTTGAATTCTGAATCTGAATTCTGAATCTGAATTCTGAATCTGAATTCTGAATCTGAATTCTGAATCTGAATTCTGAATCTGAATTCTGAATCTGAATTCTGAATCTGAATTCTGAATCTGAATTCTGAATCTGAATTCTGAATCTGAATTCTGAATCTGAATTCTGAATCTGAATTCTGAATCTGAATTCTGAATCTGAATTCTGAATCTGAATTCTGAATCTGAATTCTGAATCTGAATTCTGAATCTGAATTCTGAATCTGAATTCTGAATCTGAATTCTGAATCTGAATTCTGAATTCTGAATCTGAATTCTGAATCTGAATTCTGAATCTGAATTCTGAATCTGAATTCTGAATCTGAATTCTGAATCTGAATTCTGAATCTGAATTCTGAATCTGAATTCTGAATCTGAATTCTGAATCTGAATTCTGAATCTGAATTCTGAATCTGAATTCTGAATCTGAATTCTGAATCTGAATTCTGAATCTGAATTCTGAATCTGAATTCTGAATCTGAATTCTGAATCTGAATTCTGAATCTGAATTCTGAATCTGAATTCTGAATCTGAATTCTGAATCTGAATTCTGAATCTGAATTCTGAATCTGAATTCTGAATCTGAATTCTGAATCTGAATTCTGAATCTGAATTCTGAATCTGAATTCTGAATCTGAATTCTGAATCTGAATTCTGAATCTGAATTCTGAATCTGAATTCTGAATCTGAATTCTGAATCTGAATTCTGAATCTGAATTCTGAATCTGAATTCTGAATCTGAATTCTGAATCTGAATTCTGAATCTGAATTCTGAATCTGAATTCTGAATCTGAATTCTGAATCTGAATTCTGAATCTGAATTCTGAATCTGAATTCTGAATCTGAATTCTGAATCTGAATTCTGAATCTGAATTCTGAATCTGAATTCTGAATCTGAATTCTGAATCTGAATTCTGAATCTGAATTCTGAATTCTGAATCTGAATTCTGAATCTGAATTCTGAATCTGAATTCTGAATCTGAATTCTGAATCTGAATTCTGAATCTGAATTCTGAATCTGAATTCTGAATCTGAATTCTGAATTCTGAATTCTGAATCTGAATTCTGAATCTGAATTCTGAATCTGAATTCTGAATCTGAATTCTGAATCTGAATTCTGAATCTGAATTCTGAATCTGAATTCTGAATCTGAATTCTGAATCTGAATTCTGAATCTGAATTCTGAATCTGAATTCTGAATCTGAATTCTGAATCTGAATTCTGAATCTGAATTCTGAATCTGAATTCTGAATCTGAATTCTGAATCTGAATTCTGAATCTGAATTCTGAATCTGAATTCTGAATCTGAATTCTGAATCTGAATTCTGAATCTGAATTCTGAATCTGAATTCTGAATCTGAATTTTGAATTCTGAATCTGAATTCTGAATCTGAATTCTGAATCTGAATTCTGAATCTGAATTCTGAATCTGAATTCTGAATCTGAATTCTGAATCTGAATTCTGAATCTGAATTCTGAATCTGAATTCTGAATCTGAATTCTGAATCTGAATTCTGAATCTGAATTCTGAATCTGAATTCTGAATCTGAATTCTGAATCTGAATTCTGAATCTGAATTCTGAATCTGAATTCTGAATCTGAATTCTGAATCTGAATTCTGAATCTGAATTCTGAATCTGAATTCTGAATCTGAATTCTGAATCTGAATTCTGAATCTGAATTCTGAATCTGAATTCTGAATCTGAATTCTGAATCTGAATTCTGAATCTGAATTCTGAATCTGAATTCTGAATCTGAATTCTGAATCTGAATTCTGAATCTGAATTCTGAATCTGAATTCTGAATCTGAATTCTGAATCTGAATTCTGAATCTGAATTCTGAATCTGAATTCTGAATCTGAATTCTGAATCTGAATTCTGAATCTGAATTCTGAATCTGAATTCTGAATCTGAATTCTGAATCTGAATCTGAATTCTGAATCTGAATTCTGAATCTGAATCTGAATTCTGAATCTGAATTCTGAATCTGAATTCTGAATCTGAATTCTGAATCTGAATTCTGAATCTGAATTCTGAATTTGA
Organism: Uranotaenia lowii; assembly: GCF_029784155.1. Lineage (NCBI taxonomy): Eukaryota > Metazoa > Arthropoda > Insecta > Diptera > Culicidae > Uranotaenia > Uranotaenia lowii. The sequence goes on from NC_073692.1 coordinate 16,951,825, forward strand.
ATTCTGAATCTGAATTCTGAATCTGAATTCTGAATCTGAATTCTGAATCTGAATTCTGAATCTGAATTCTGAATCTGAATTCTGAATCTGAATTCTGAATCTGAATTCTGAATCTGAATTCTGAATCTGAATTCTGAATCTAAATTCTGAATCTGAATTCTGAATCTGAATTCTGAATCTGAATTCTGAATCTGAATTCTGAATCTGAATTCTGAATCTGAATTCTGAATCTGAATTCTGAATCTGAATTCTGAATCTGAATTCTGAATCTGAATTCTGAATCTGAATTCTGAATCTGAATTCTGAATCTGAATTCTGAATCTGAATTCTGAATCTGAATTCTGAATCTGAATTCTGAATCTGAATTCTGAATCTGAATTCTGAATCTGAATTCTGAATCTGAATTCTGAATTTGAATTCTGAATCTGAATTCTGAATCTGAATTCTGAATCTGAATTCTGAATCTGAATTCTGAATCTGAATTCTGAATCTGAATTCTGAATCTGAATTCTGAATCTGAATTCTGAATCTGAATTCTGAATCTGAATTCTGAATCTGAATTCTGAATCTGAATTCTGAATCTGAATTCTGAATCTGAATTCTGAATCTGAATTCTGAATCTGAATTCTGAATCTGAATTCTGAATCTGAATTCTGAATCTTAATTCTGAATCTGAATTCTGAATCTGAATTCTGAATCTGAATTCTGAATCTGAATTCTGAATCTGAATTCTGAATCTGAATTCTGAATCTGAATTCTGAATCTGAATTCTGAATCTGAATATGAGTTCTGAATCTGAATTTTGAAATCTGAATTCTGAATCCTGAATTCTGATTCCTAAACCTGTATCCTGAATTTGAAAACTGAATCTGAATTCTGCATCTGAAATTGAATCTAAATTATGTATGAGTATGTAGAAATGAAAAAAAAAAAATTCATTCTTCAACACGGGTAAAAAAAAACGAGAGTCATAAAATCTTCATATCAATTCCCCCCCAACGCACTTTTCTGTACGGCTCTGCATTTTGTTGACAGCCGGCATGGCTATAGACACTATAATTTCATATATGAAATTATAGTGTCTATAGGCATGGCGGACTCAGAAGGAAACGCCCATCCACCATTTGCTGCATTGAAAAGCAAGAAGTGTAAGATGTAAACACTGTTGCCGTATTTGCCCCAGCAGACTGAGAAACTGCCCAGACCACGGTGCGTCTTAGAAGCCTTTTATTTATTTGAGTTTGAACCGCTCTCAGTCAAGCGTGCCGATGGCTTATTGGATAGCGCTTGCGACTTGGGATATAAAGGTTGTTGGTTCTATTCCCGAGTCAAATAAGTTTTAATTTTTTTATTTTGATTATCTCCAATTTTTAAATGATTGCTGGTGCTGCTGCTTCGAGGCGCCACTAGCAACTTTTTTTTATGCCATAATAAGTATGATATGAATTTGCTAAAGAAAACGGTTTCAACTATTTTGTTTTTTTTTTTTCGTTTTTGAAACGGTTGTGTAGGAAAAAAAATGCATTCTTTTGAGACTAAAATCATTTTAATTGTGCAGCCCAGTTTCGCAAAAACGTTCTAGACATTTTTAAAATGGAACACACAAATCTACTGACATCAACAGAACTCGTCGAGCTGAGTCGATAGGTACCTATAAAGGTATGTCTAAGACCCATAATTAATGATCTCTCAAATCGACCGATAACCAAACCTTTCTGTTAGAAAGGCAAAAATTGATGAAGATGGATGTGGTGAGGTAAAGTATGGTGTACGTTAACAAATTTTCCTTGCAAAAATGTTCTTTCGCTCTTTTCATCATCCGTAAATATTCTCCTCACTTTTCTTCCCACCTTTATCAATTTTCAATTCTGAAATTGTTTCTCCAAGAATACTAATTTTCACAGTTTTTGATAAATTTGCGATGACTTAAAGATCATTACGCATGAAAACACGATTTTGTTTTGTGAAAACTTTTTTTTCACAATTTTTCTGAAATTAAGGGTGCTGCATACTTTTAGGGGTAAAACCATACTACTAAAAGTTGTAAAATCCGAAATCATAAAAAAAAATTTTGAATGAAAGGAATTTTAATGTTGACAAACGCGTGATGCAAAACAATCATATTCCAGCAAATGAAAATGAGATTTACAAGATTAAGAATTCAGATTCAGAATTCAGATTCAGAATTTAGATTCAAATTCAGATTCAGAATTCAGATTCAGAATTCAGATTCAGAATTCAGATTCAGAATTCAGATTCAGAATTCAGATTCAGAATTCAGATTCAGAATTCAGATTCAGAATTCAGATTCAGAATTCAGATTCAGAATTCAAAATTCAGATTCAGAATTCAGATTCAGAATTCAGATTCAGAATTCAGATTCAGAATTCAGATTCAGAATTCAGATTCAGAATTCAGATTCAGAATTCAGATTCAGAATTCAGATTTAGAATTCAGATTCAGAATTCAGATTCAGAATTCAGATTCAGAATTCAGATTCAGAATTCAGATTCAGAATTCAGAATTCAGATTCAGAATTCAGATTCAGAATTCAGATTCAGAATTCAGATTCAGAATTCAGATTCAGAATTCAGATTCAGAATTCAGATTCAGAATTCAGATTCAGAATTCAGATTCAGAATTCAGATTCAGAATTCAGATTCAGAATTCAGATTCAGAATTCAGATTCAGAATTCAGATTCAGAATTCAGATTCAGAATTCAGATTCAGAAATCAGATTCAGAATTCAGATTCAGAATTCAGATTCAGAATTCAGATTCAGAATTCAGATTCAGAATTCAGATTCAGAATTCAGATTCAGAATTCAGATTCAGAATTCAGATTCAGAATTCAGATTCAGAATTCAGATTCAGAATTCAGATTCAGAATTCAGATTCAGAATTCAGATTCAGAATTCAGATTCAGAATTCAGATTCAGAATTCAGATTCAGAATTCAGATTCAGAATTCAGATTCAGAATTCAGATTCAGAATTCAGATTCAGAATTCAGATTCAGAATTAAGATTCAAATTCAGATTCAGAATTCAGATTCAGAATTCAGATTCAGAATTCAGATTCAGAATTCAGATTCAGAATTCAGATTCAGAATTCAGATTCAGAATTCAGATTCAGAATTCAGATTCAGAATTCAGATTCAGAATTCAAAATTCAGATTCAGAATTCAGATTCAGAATTCAGATTCAGAATTCAGATTCAGAATTCAGAATTCAGATTCAGAATTCAGATTCAGAATTCAGATTCAGAATTCAGATTCAGAATTCAGATTCAGAATTCAGATTCAGATTCAGATTCAGAATTCAGATTCAGAATTCAGATTCAGAATTCAGATTCAGAATTCAGATTCAGAATTCAGATTCAGAATTCAGATTCAGAATTCAGATTCAGAATTCAGATTCAGAATTCAGATTCAGGATTCAGATTCAGAATTCAGATTCAGAATTCAGATTCAGAATTCAGATTCAGAATTCAGATTCAGAATTAAGATTCAGAATTAAGATTCAGAATTCAGATTCAGAATTCAGATTCAGAATTCAGATTCAGAATTCAGATTCAGAATTCAGATTCAGAATTCAGATTCAGAATTCAGATTCAGAATTCAGATTCAGAATTCAGATTCAGAATTCAGATTCAGAATTCAGATTCAGAATTCAGATTCAGAATTCAGATTCAGAATTCAGATTCAGAATTCAGATTCAGAATTCAGATTCAGAATTCAGATTCAGAATTCAGATTCAGAATTCAGATTCAGAATTCAGATTCAGAATTCAGATTCAGAATTCAGATTCAGAATTCAGATTCAGAATTCAGATTCAGAATTCAGATTCAGAATTCAGATTCAGAATTCAGATTCAGAATTCAGATTCAGAATTCAGATTCAGAATTCAGATTCAGAATTCAGATTCAGAATTCAGATTCAGAATTCAGATTCAGAATTCAGATTCAGAATTCAGATTCAGAATTCAGATTCAGAATTCAGATTCAGAATTCAGATTCAGAATTCAGATTCAGAATTCAGATTCAGAATTCAGATTCAGAATTCAGATTCAGAATTCAGATTCAGAATTCAGATTCAGAATTCAGATTCAGAATTCAGATTCAGAATTCAGATTCAGAATTCAGATTCAGAATTCAGATTCAGAATTCAGATTCAGAATTCAGATTCAGAATTCAGATTCAGAATTCAGATTCAGAATTCAGATTCAGAATTCAGATTCAGAATTCAGATTCAGAATTCAGATTCAGAATTCAGATTCAGAATTCAGATTCAGAATTCAGATTCAGAATTCAGATTCAGAATTCAGATTCAGAATTCAGATTCAGAATTCAGATTCAGAATTCAGATTCAGAATTCAGATTCAGAATTCAGATTCAGAATTCAGATTCAGAATTCAGATTCAGAATTCAGATTCAGAATTCAGATTCAGAATTCAGATTCAGAATTCAGATTCAGAATTCAGATTCAGAATTCAGATTCAGAATTCAGATTCAGAATTCAGATTCAGAATTCAGATTCAGAATTCAGATTCAGAATTCAGATTCAGAATTCAGATTCAGAATTCAGATTCAGAATTCAGATTCAGAATTCAGATTCAGAATTCAGATTCAGAATTCAGATTCAGAATTCAGATTCAGAATTCAGATTCAGAATTCAGATTCAGAATTCAGATTCAGAATTCAGATTCAGAATTCAGATTCAGAATTCAGATTCAGAATTCAGATTCAGAATTCAGATTCAGAATTCAGATTCAGAATTCAGATTCAGAATTCAGATTCAGAATTCAGATTCAGAATTTAGATTCAAATTCAGATTCAGAATTCAGATTCAGAATTCAGATTCAGAATTCAGATTCAGAATTCAGATTCAGAATTCAGATTCAGATTCAGAATTCAAATTCAGAATTCAGATTCAGAATTCAGATTCAGAATTCAGATTTAGAATTCAGATTCAGATTCAGAATTCAGATTCAGAATTCAGATTCAGAATTCAGATTCAGAATTCAGATTCAGAATTCAGATTCAGAATTCAGATTCAGAATTCAGATTCAGAATTCAGATTCAGAATTCAGATTCAGAATTCAGATTCAGAATTCAGATTCAGAATTCAGATTCAGAATTCAGATTCAGAATTCAGATTCAGAATTCAGATTCAGAATTCAGATTCAGAATTCAGATTCAGAATTCAGATTCAGAATTCAGATTCAGAATTCAGATTCAGAATTCAGATTCAGAATTCAGATTCAGAATTCAGATTCAGAATTCAGATTCAGAATTCAGATTCAGAATTCAGATTCAGAATTCAGATTCAGAATTCAGATTCAGAATTCAGATTCAGAATTCAGATTCAGAATTCAGATTCAGAATTCAGATTCAGAATTCAGATTCAGAATTCAGATTCAGAATTCAGATTCAGAATTCAGATTCAGAATTCAGATTCAGAATTCAGATGCAGAATTCAGATTCAGAATTCAGATTCAGAATTCAGATTCAGAATTCAGATTCAGAATTCAGATTCAGAATTCAGATTCAGAATTCAGATTCAGAATTCAGATTCAGAATTCAGATTCAGAATTCAGATTCAGAATTCAGATTCAGAATTCAGATTCAGAATTCAGATTCAGAATTCAGATTCAGAATTCAGATTCAGAATTCAGATTCAGAATTCAGATTCAGAATTCAGATTCAGAATTCAGATTCAGAATTCAGATTCAGAATTCAGATTCAGAATTCAGATTCAGAATTCAGATTCAGAATTCAGATTCAGAATTCAGATTCAGAATTCAGATTCAGAATTCAGATTCAGAATTCAGATTCAGAATTCAGATTCAGAATTCAGATTCAGAATTCAGATTCAGAATTCAGATTCAGAATTCAGATTCAGAATTCAGATTCAGAATTCAGATTCAGAATTCAGATTCAGAATTCAGATTCAGAATTCAGATTCAGAATTTAGATTCAAATTCAGATTCAGAATTCAGATTCAGAATTCAGATTCAGAATTCAGATTCAGAATTCAGATTCAGAATTCAGATTCAGAATTCAGATTCAGAATTCAGATTCAGAATTCAGATTCAGAATTCAAAATTCAGATTCAGAATTCAGATTCAGAATTCAGATTCAGAATTCAGAATTCAGATTCAGAATTCAGATTCAGAATTCAGATTCAGAATTCAGATTCAGAATTCAGATTCAGAATTCAGATTCAGAATTCAGATTCAGAATTCAGATTCAGAATTCAGATTCAGAATTCAGATTCAGAATTCAGATTCAGAATTCAGATTCAGAATTCTAAATTCAGATTCAGAATTCAGATTCAGAATTCAGATTCAGAATTCAGAATTCAGATTCAGAATTCAGATTCAGAATTCAGATTCAGAATTCAGATTCAGAATTCAGATTCAGAATTCAGATTCAGAATTCAGATTCAGAATTCAGATTCAGAATTCAGATTCAGAATTCAGATTCAGAATTCAGATTCAGAATTCAGATTCAGAATTCAGATTCAGAATTCAGATTCAGAATTCAGATTCAGAATTCAGATTCAGAATTCAGATTCAGAATTCAGATTCAGAATTCAGATTCAGAATTCAGATTCAGAATTCAGATTCAGAATTCAGATTCAGAATTCAGATTCAGAATTCAGATTCAGAATTCAGATTCAGAATTCAGATTCAGAATTCAGATTCAGAATTCAGATTCAGAATTCAGATTCAGAATTCAGATTCAGAATTCAGATTCAGAATTCAGATTCAGAATTCAGATTCAGAATTCAGATTCAGAATTCAGATTCAGAATTCAGATTCAGAATTCAGATTCAGAATTCAGATTCAGAATTCAGATTCAGAATTCAGATTCAGAATTCAGATTCAGAATTCAGATTCAGAATTTAGATTCAAATTCAGATTCAGAATTCAGATTCAGAATTCAGATTCAGAATTCAGATTCAGAATTCAGATTCAGAATTCAGATTCAGAATTCAGATTCAGAATTCAGATTCAGAATTCAGATTCAGAATTCAAAATTCAGATTCAGAATTCAGATTCAGAATTCAGATTCAGAATTCAGAATTCAGATTCAGAATTCAGATTCAGAATTCAGATTCAGAATTCAGATTCAGAATTCAGATTCAGAATTCAGATTCAGAATTCAGATTCAGAATTCAGATTCAGAATTCAGATTCAGAATTCAGATTCAGAATTCAGATTCAGAATTCAGATTCAGGATTCAGATTCAGAATTCAGATTCAGAATTCAGATTCAGAATTCAGATTCAGAATTAAGATTCAGAATTAAGATTCAGAATTCAGATTCAGAATTCAGATTCAGAATTCAGATTCAGAATTCAGATTCAGAATTCAGATTCAGAATTCAGATTCAGAATTCAGATTCAGAATTCAGATTCAGAATTCAGATTCAGAATTCAGATTCAGAATTCAGATTCAGAATTCAGATTCAGAATTCAGATTCAGAATTCAGATTCAGAATTCAGATTCAGAATTCAGATTCAGAATTCAGATTCAGAATTCAGATTCAGAATTCAGATTCAGAATTCAGATTCAGAATTCAGATTCAGAATTCAGATTCAGAATTCAGATTCAGAATTCAGATTCAGAATTCAGATTCAGAATTCAGATTCAGAATTCAGATTCAGAATTCAGATTCAGAATTCAGATTCAGAATTCAGATTCAGAATTCAGATTCAGAATTCAGATTCAGAATTCAGATTCAGAATTCAGATTCAGAATTCAGATTCAGATTTCAGATTCAGAATTCAGATTCAGAATTCAGATTCAGAATTCAGATTCAGAATTCAGATTCAGAATTCAGATTCAGAATTCAGATTCAGAATTCAGATTCAGAATTCAGATTCAGAATTCAGATTCAGAATTCAGATTTATTTATTTATTTTTTTATTATTAAATCAACAGATCATATATTGATCCAAATGATATTTTAAAATTAAAAACTAACAACAAATACAAATCTACACTGAACTTAGAACACTAGAAATTCTTCTTCGGAATAAAACCTTCGAAACGTCAAAATCAAAATATTCTGAGAAGCGGTTAAAAGTCTTGATGACGCCAATTATTGCAGAGTTGGCCCCGTAATTGTTTAGTCTAACAGGAACGAAGAGCTGAAGATCCCGATTCCTCAAACCACGAGGTCGGACGCTAAGTGGAAGAACTTCCAAAAGTGCAGGAGAGTCGATTCTTGATGAAAGCAGATCAGCGACGAAAGAAGCACGAGTGGCGGTCCTGCGGGCTTGCAGCGTGTCGATGTCGATCAGGCGGCAGCGGCTTTCGTAGCTGGGAAGTCGAAAAGGGTCTTGCCAGTTTAAGTGTCGAAGGGCATACCTCAAAAAACGTCGTTGGATGGCTTCGATGCGATCAGAGCCGTTTTGATAATATGGGCACCAAACCGCAGAAGCATATTCGAGGATCGATCGAACCAGACTGCAGTAAAGACTCTTCAGGCAGTAGATGTCCTTAAAGTCCTTCGTCATGCGGAAAAGAAGACCCAGGCTTCTGGAGGCTTTGTCAACGATATAGTTGGTGTGATTCTTAAAATCCAGCCGCGCGTCGAGGATCACACCAAGATCTTTCACGTGTTGAGCTCGAGAGATTGCATCGTTTCCAAGGAAATAAACGGCTGAGAGCGGGCGTCGTTTGCGGGAAAATGATATTACTAAAGTCTGCTTCATTTTATATTGGAACAAATTCTTTTGCTCATTGTGGCGCTCCTAGTGGACGGATTTGGAAACTTTTTTCACCCACGTGTCGGGAAATTCATTACCTTTCACCATGTATTTATGTCATAACACCAAACGATAGCATTTTGTAAACAACCGCCATGGAAGCCGAACGGAGAGATCAAATTGTGCACAGTTTTCTTGAAAATTCATTGTTGTCGGCATCGAAGCTAGCTAAACAGCTTAAAATGCCCAGAAATACCGTATGGCGTGTTATCAAGCAGTACAAGGAAACATTGACGACGACTCGGAAGCCGCATTCGAAGCGTCGGAGTGGAACTGTCGACCGGAAACCTCGTGGGAAAGTCATCAAGGCCGTCAAGAGGAATCCCAATCTTTCAGACCGCGATTTGGCCAATAAGTTCCAGGCCGCTCACAGTACGGTGCGACGAATTCGTCTCCGGGAAGGAATAAGGTCATTCCGAGCCAGCAAACAGCCAAATCGGACGCTGAAGCAGAACAATGTGGCCAGAATCCGTGCTCGAAAGCTGTACGACCAAGTGCTGACCAAGTTCGACGGATGTAAAGTCTGCTTCATTTAATACTGCTTCATTTAATATTGGAACACAAACAATTGCGTGTAGTTCAGTCATTTATTAACGAATTCATAATTTGTTTTTCATACAAATGTAGCATTTTCTTTACTCTTTCATAAAAAAAAATTAAAAAAATTGTTCATTGCTGTTTCGAAGAAATTCTCGTACTCGTACTCGTAAGAAAACTGTGCACAATTTGATCTCTCCGTTCGGCTTCCATGGCGGTTGTTTACAAAATGCTATCGTTTGGTGTTATGACATAAATACATGGTGAAAGGTAATGAATTTCCCGACACGTGGGTGAAAAAAGTTTCCAAATCCGTCCACTAGGAGCGCCACAATGAGCAAAAGAATTTGTTCCATTATTAAATGAAGCAGACTTTACACATTTATCACGGTTTAAAGGTAGGCGATTGGCATCACACCAGGAGGCAAAGAGGTTAAACTGGTTCTGCAGGAAGTTCACATCCTCGGAGCCATTGATAGAGTAGTACAGTTTCAAGTCGTCGGCATACGCCAATTTTGGTCCATCGAGGAGTTGCAGCACGTCATTGAAGTAAATTAGGAATACTAACGGCCCTAAGTGACTTCCCTGAGGCACGCCTGATGAAGCTGAGAACTGCCTGGAAAAACAGTTACCCGTACGAACTGTCAATTTACGTCCCGTAAGGTAACTGCGGAACCAGCCAATTAGAGATCCACAAAATCCTAAACGCGCGAGCTTTCCGATGGCAATATCATGGTTCACCTTGTCGAATGCGGCAGACAGATCGGTATAGATGGCATCAGTTTGGGATTTCTTTGCAAAACTTTCATGCACATACGAGGTAAAGGTTAGTAAGTTAGTTGTAGTTGAGCGTTGAGGCATAAATCCATGCTGGTCGTTGGAGAGGTTGTGCTTGCAGAACATGAAAATGGGATCTAAAACCACCAATTCGAAAAGTTTGGCAATAGCACACAGAGCTGAAATTCCTCGGTAATTATTAACATCTTTCCTATCTCCCTTTTTATGAACCGGGAACATGTAAGCTTCTTTCCACAGTGAGGGGAAGGTGGCCTGGTCGAGCGAAGCTTGGAAAATAAGCCTGATAGGAGTCAGCAAAGAAGGCATAAAACGCTTCAGGAAGGTAGCTGGTATCCCATCCGGGCCCGTAGAGAAGGAGTTTTTGAGCTTAGTGGCTGCTTTAGAGATGATTGTGTCCTCGACTGTTATACCGTTTAAAGAAAAGCCCAGTGGTGAAACACTCCTGATGGCGCGATTCAGTTGGTCGTCGGTTATTAAAGATGTATCAAAGATGCTCGAGAATTTATTGGCAAAGAGATCGCAGATTCCGGAGTCAGAGTTCGCCATGATGCCATCTAAGAACATGCAGGACGGTGTTCCAGGTTCATTCCGCTGATTTTTAACGTGATTCCAGAAGGATTTTGGGCTAGTCTTGAGATTTTGCTGAATTCGACGAAGATGGTTTTGATAGCTACGTTGGCAGGCTTTTTTATAGGCGGAGTTGAGTTTGCGATATTCTTCCTTGGTATGTGGTATTGGTATTTGTGCTTGTTGAAATTTCGAAGGGCACGCCTTTTTGTCGCTTTCAGTTGTCGTAAAGCTGCTGTAGCCCATGGAGTCCGAGGATTAGCATTAGCGGTGCGTTTCGGCACATGACGGTCGATTACGTAGTTGAGGATGTGCGAGAAAGTTTCGGCTGCAGCATTAGGGTTAGCTAGTTCGAGTTCGGATTCCCAGTCTATAGTGGCCAGTACGCGAGAAATGATATCGAAATCGGCGTTTTTATAGTCCAAGTAGAAGGGTGTGAGTTTATCAGCGGGGTTACACAATCTAGAGATATTAATTGTAACCAGTAAAGCCGGGTGATGTGGGCCTACTTTAACTAGCGGTGCCGGTGCTGATTCGATAGTTGGTAAACGGAATCCGTCATTGGCAAAGCAAAGATCAAGCATCCGGCCATTCTCGTTTACAACACTGTTGATCTGACGTAAGGTTGCTGTACTCAAAGAGTCTAGAATAATGTTCGAGGAAGCCGAAAAAGTGGAGCGTTCAGGATCGGGATACAGGAAGCTAGCTTGGCTGGAACACCACTTTATACCTGGCATGTTTAAATCGCCTAAGAAGATTATGTCGTCTTCTGGAGCGCAGAAAGAGCTTATATTAGAAATGCAACTAGAGAATGATTCAGCTAAGGTCACGTCTCTCGAGCGATCAGGAGGCAAATATAGTACGCCAACGTAAAGCTTCCGGTCGCCGAGTTCGATGCGGGACCACACCATCTCAAGATTATGCCAAGATTCATCATCGATTGGCATGGCTCTGAATTTGGACCTTACGGCGAGTAACACCCCACCACCTGTAGCCTTTCTGCTGTTACGGGAGCTTCGATCGCAGCGGAACACTGAATAATCGGATCCGAAGATCTGGTTGGAGAAAGTGTGATCGTTCAACCATGTTTCGGTAAAGGTGATAATATCGTAGCAGGAACATGAAGTAGCAAGCAGATAATCAGTCACGCAGGAATTGATACCACCGACATTCTGATAGTAGATGTTGATGAAATCAAGCGGTTCTGATGCCGATCTGGAGCCGTTGTCACTGAAATGGAGAATACCATCACGCGGAGGAAGGCAGTCAGGAGCAGCGTACTTGCCTGGTAAAGCAGGCTGGAGAACCCCTACGCCACAGACGAACTCAGGGCCGGGACGACTGGTGACGCTGGCAGGAATCAGCTCGACTGAGTCGAAGGGCACAGGGGTCTCCGTGAGGCCCGATACGTTGCGTCCCGGTGATGAGAACTCAGTACCAGTCGTGATGATCGTGGGGGGCGATGAAGAGCATGTTGGAGTACTAGCAAGCACAGCTTGGTGATAACCAACGAATGATGTACTGTTGGGCGGAAATTTATCACACAAAAATAATGTTCGAGGTGATGTAGAGTACTTGCCTGAGTATGCAGGCTGGAGAACCTCATTGCCACAATCGATCTCAGGGCCGGGACGACTGATGACGCTGGCAGGAAACTGCGCGACTGAGTCGAGGGGCTCTGAGGTCTCCGTAGTGCCTAGTTCGTTGCATCCCGGGGTCGAAGCCAATGCCGCTGGGACAGAACCTCCAAGGTGTGGTAAAAAATCGATGAATCTGTCGAAAGGCAGGAAAACATCAGGCGCAGGGAGCGCTCTCAAGATTGACGAATACTTGCCTGTAAGGGCAATCTGGGGAGCCTCATCACCACAGACGAACTCAGGGCCGGGACGACTGAAGACGCTGGCTGGAAACGGCGCGACTGAGACGAAGGGCTCCGAGGTCCCCAAAGTGCCAGATTTGTTGCGTCCCGGTGATGGAACCCGTAATGCGGCAGCAATAAGATCAAACTGGAGGATGTCGTCACAACAATCGAACGGAGATTTTATGATGAAACTAGAAGCATTTGATGTCGAGGCCATCAAAGGCCCGCTGTCAGAGAACGTTGAGGCGGTCAATGAAGCGGCGTGACTGGAGTTGTCGAACCACCTGGAGTTGACCTCATCGACGATCTGGGTGGCAGCGTGACAGCTGGTGTTATCGAGTTTTTTGTTCCCATATCCTCAAATTCCCGGAATAGGACCCCTGCTGGCCAAGTCCTCGGGAAAAGTGCCGCGTCCTTGAGCTTAGGATCCACACCAACTTTGAATGAAATGGACCTAAGCGTCGAGACGTTAACATCCTTGCGAACCAGGAGATGAACCTCGGCAGAATCGCATTGAAGACATTCCATGGCAAGCTCTTCGATGTCTTTAGCTGTGACATTGTTTTGTAGTCTCGCCAGATAAACCCAGAATTTTTTTTCGGGAGGAGCGACCGTTGCAATAGTTTTCACGGTGGCCTTTTTTGTACCCACACAAGTGCCAGAGTCAGATTCTCGACTCGTCGTCTCTTATTCGTTGGAGTTGGAACGCTGGGCCAAGGGGAAGTGATACGGGGGGCAGGGTTGTTGTTGGTCTGCGCTTTCAAACATTTATCCAGCTTTGAATTCGTCGCGGCTAATTCCAATTTCAGCTCCGATACCAAGGAAGCTTGACTTTTTCGAAGGTCTGCTATCAGTAACTCGTAGCAAGCCAAAGAGCGACGAAAGAAAGAGTGCTTCAGTAGTTCGCAACACTCGTCGCAAACCCATAGCAAATTTCTGTTGTCGGCCTTAGATTTTAGGTGCCCAGAAATACCGTATGGCGTGTTATCAAGCAGTACAAGGAAACATTGACGACGACTCGGAAGCCGCATTCGAAGCGTCGGAGTGGAACTGTCGACCGGAAACCTCGTGGGAAAGTCATCAAGGCCGTCAAGAGGAATCCCAATCTTTCAGACCGCGATTTGGCCAATAAGTTCCAGGCCGCTCACAGTACGGTGCGACGAATTCGTCTCCGGGAAGGAATAAGGTCATTCCGAGCCAGCAAACAGCCAAATCGGACGCTGAAGCAGAACAATGTGGCCAGAATCCGTGCTCGAAAGCTGTACGACCAAGTGCTGACCAAGTTCGACGGATGTAAAGTCTGCTTCATTTAATATTGGAACACAAACAATTGCGTGTAGTTCAGTCATTTATTAACGAATTCATAATTTGTTTTTCATACAAATGTAGCATTTTCTTTACTCTTTCATAAAAAAAAATTAAAAAAATTGTTCATTGCTGTTTCGAAGAAATTCTCGTACTCGTACTCGTAAGAAAACTGTGCACAATTTGATCTCTCCGTTCGGCTTCCATGGCGGTTGTTTACAAAATGCTATCGTTTTGTGTTATGACATAAATACATGGTGAAAGGTAATGAATTTCCCGACACGTGGGTGAAAAAAGTTTCCAAATCCGTCCACTAGGAGCGCCACAATGAGCAAAAGAATTTGTTCCATTATTAAATGAAGCAGACTTTACACATTTATCACGGTTTAAAGGTAGGCGATTGGCATCACACCAGGAGGCAAAGAGGTTAAACTGGTTCTGCAGGAAGTTCACATCCTCGGAGCCATTGATAGAGTAGTACAGTTTCGAGTCGTCGGCATACGCCAATTTTGGTCCATCGAGGAGTTGCAGCACGTCATTGAAGTAAATTAGGAATACTAACGGCCCTAAGTGACTTCCCTGAGGCACGCCTGATGAAGCTGAGAACTGCCTGGAAAAACAGTTACCCGTACGAACTGTCAATTTACGTCCCGTAAGGTAACTGCGGAACCAGCCAATTAGAGATCCACAAAATCCTAAACGCGCGAGCTTTCCGATGGCAATATCATGGTTCACCTTGTCGAATGCGGCAGACAGATCGGTATAGATGGCATCAGTTTGGGATTTCTTTGCAAAACTTTCATGCACATACGAGGTAAAGGTTAGTAAGTTAGTTGTAGTTGAGCGTTGAGGCATAAATCCATGCTGGTCGTTGGAGAGGTTGTGCTTGCAGAACATGAAAATGGGATCTAAAACCACCAATTCGAAAAGTTTGGCAATAGCACACAGAGCTGAAATTCCTCGGTAATTATTAACATCTTTCCTATCTCCCTTTTTATGAACCGGGAACATGTAAGCTTCTTTCCACAGTGAGGGGAAGGTGGCCTGGTCGAGCGAAGCTTGGAAAATAAGCCTGATAGGAGTCAGCAAAGAAGGCATAAAACGCTTCAGGAAGGTAGCTGGTATCCCATCCGGGCCCGTAGAGAAGGAGTTTTTGAGCTTAGTGGCTGCTTTAGAGATGATTGTGTCCTCGACTGTTATACCGTTTAAAGAAAAGCCCAGTGGTGAAACACTCCTGATGGCGCGATTCAGTTGGTCGTCGGTTATTAAAGATGTATCAAAGATGCTCGAGAATTTATTGGCAAAGAGATCGCAGATTCCGGAGTCAGAGTTCGCCATGATGCCATCTAAGAACATGCAGGACGGTGTTCCAGGTTCATTCCGCTGATTTTTAACGTGATTCCAGAAGGATTTTGGGCTAGTCTTGAGATTTTGCTGAATTCGACGAAGATGGTTTTGATAGCTACGTTGGCAGGCTTTTTTATAGGCGGAGTTGAGTTTGCGATATTCTTCCTTGGTATGTGGTATTGGTATTTGTGCTTGTTGAAATTTCGAAGGGCACGCCTTTTTGTCGCTTTCAGTTGTCGTAAAGCTGCTGTAGCCCATGGAGTCCGAGGATTAGCATTAGCGGTGCGTTTCGGCACATGACGGTCGATTACGTAGTTGAGGATGTGCGAGAAAGTTTCGGCTGCAGCATTAGGGTTAGCTAGTTCGAGTTCGGATTCCCAGTCTATAGTGGCCAGTACGCGAGAAATGATATCGAAATCGGCGTTTTTATAGTCCAAGTAGAAGGGTGTGAGTTTATCAGCGGGGTTACACAATCTAGAGATATTAATTGTAACCAGTAAAGCCGGGTGATGTGGGCCTACTTTAACTAGCGGTGCCGGTGCTGATTCGATAGTTGGTAAACGGAATCCGTCATTGGCAAAGCAAAGATCAAGCATCCGGCCATTCTCGTTTACAACACTGTTGATCTGACGTAAGGTTGCTGTACTCAAAGAGTCTAGAATAATGTTCGAGGAAGCCGAAAAAGTGGAGCGTTCAGGATCGGGATACAGGAAGCTAGCTTGGCTGGAACACCACTTTATACCTGGCATGTTTAAATCGCCTAAGAAGATTATGTCGTCTTCTGGAGCGCAGAAAGAGCTTATATTAGAAATGCAACTAGAGAATGATTCAGCTAAGGTCACGTCTCTCGAGCGATCAGGAGGCAAATATAGTACGCCAACGTAAAGCTTCCGGTCGCCGAGTTCGATGCGGGACCACACCATCTCAAGATTATGCCAAGATTCATCATCGATTGGCATGGCTCTGAATTTGGACCTTACGGCGAGTAACACCCCACCACCTGTAGCCTTTCTGCTGTTACGGGAGCTTCGATCGCAGCGGAACACTGAATAATCGGATCCGAAGATCTGGTTGGAGAAAGTGTGATCGTTCAACCATGTTTCGGTAAAGGTGATAATATCGTAGCAGGAACATGAAGTAGCAAGCAGATAATCAGTCACGCAGGAATTGATACCACCGACATTCTGATAGTAGATGTTGATGAAATCAAGCGGTTCTGATGCCGATCTGGAGCCGTTGTCACTGAAATGGAGAATACCATCACGCGGAGGAAGGCAGTCAGGAGCAGCGTACTTGCCTGGTAAAGCAGGCTGGAGAACCCCTACGCCACAGACGAACTCAGGGCCGGGACGACTGGTGACGCTGGCAGGAATCAGCTCGACTGAGTCGAAGGGCACAGGGGTCTCCGTGAGGCCCGATACGTTGCGTCCCGGTGATGAGAACTCAGTACCAGTCGTGATGATCGTGGGGGGCGATGAAGAGCATGTTGGAGTACTAGCAAGCACAGCTTGGTGATAACCAACGAATGATGTACTGTTGGGCGGAAATTTATCACACAAAAATAATGTTCGAGGTGATGTAGAGTACTTGCCTGAGTATGCAGGCTGGAGAACCTCATTGCCACAATCGATCTCAGGGCCGGGACGACTGATGACGCTGGCAGGAAACTGCGCGACTGAGTCGAGGGGCTCTGAGGTCTCCGTAGTGCCTAGTTCGTTGCATCCCGGGGTCGAAGCCAATGCCGCTGGGACAGAACCTCCAAGGTGTGGTAAAAAATCGATGAATCTGTCGAAAGGCAGGAAAACATCAGGCGCAGGGAGCGCTCTCAAGATTGACGAATACTTGCCTGTAAGGGCAATCTGGGGAGCCTCATCACCACAGACGAACTCAGGGCCGGGACGACTGAAGACGCTGGCTGGAAACGGCGCGACTGAGACGAAGGGCTCCGAGGTCCCCAAAGTGCCAGATTTGTTGCGTCCCGGTGATGGAACCCGTAATGCGGCAGCAATAAGATCAAACTGGAGGATGTCGTCACAACAATCGAACGGAGATTTTATGATGAAACTAGAAGCATTTGATGTCGAGGCCATCAAAGGCCCGCTGTCAGAGAACGTTGAGGCGGTCAATGAAGCGGCGTGACTGGAGTTGTCGAACCACCTGGAGTTGACCTCATCGACGATCTGGGTGGCAGCGTGACAGCTGGTGTTATCGAGTTTTTTGTTCCCATATCCTCAAATTCCCGGAATAGGACCCCTGCTGGCCAAGTCCTCGGGAAAAGTGCCGCGTCCTTGAGCTTAGGATCCACACCAACTTTGAATGAAATGGACCTAAGCGTCGAGACGTTAACATCCTTGCGAACCAGGAGATGAACCTCGGCAGAATCGCATTGAAGACATTCCATGGCAAGCTCTTCGATGTCTTTAGCTGTGACATTGTTTTGTAGTCTCGCCAGATAAACCCAGAATTTTTTTTCGGGAGGAGCGACCGTTGCAATAGTTTTCACGGTGGCCTTTTTTGTACCCACACAAGTGCCAGAGTCAGATTCTCGACTCGTCGTCTCTTATTCGTTGGAGTTGGAACGCTGGGCCAAGGGGAAGTGATACGGGGGGCAGGGTTGTTGTTGGTCTGCGCTTTCAAACATTTATCCAGCTTTGAATTCGTCGCGGCTAATTCCAATTTCAGCTCCGATACCAAGGAAGCTTGACTTTTTCGAAGGTCTGCTATCAGTAACTCGTAGCAAGCCAAAGAGCGACGAAAGAAAGAGTGCTTCAGTAGTTCGCAACACTCGTCGCAAACCCATAGCAAATTTCTGTTGTCGGCCTTAGATTTTAGGTGCGATGAAAGCAACCCAGCGCATTTCAAGTGGAAAGCTAAACTGCATAGGCCTTGGCAAATGATGCTATCCGTGTTGCTTGTTGGCTTAGCGCACTTATCACAGGCCATTTCGTTTGATGACATGGACGTAACAAAACGAAAATGATATCCAATTCACGGTACCTTATCTTTTGACTAGAATCGAACAGTCCGATTTTGTTCAGTGCAAAGCAAAACAAAATTAACAACGAAGCGGCGTGTAGAAACCGAACTTTCGGCGACGGATTCACGGCACGGAGAGGGCAGATCAGTGAATATTCCACTATGCGCGGCACTACCAGCACGAGAATGTAACACAGGACACGGACGGAACGGTTAAAATCAAAGAGTTCACGGTAAAAAAACAGTAAAAACGGAGCACAGTAAGTACACACCATAAACAATGAACTTGACTTATCTCTTGATTGAGATTCAGAATTCAGATTCAGAATTCAGATTCAGAATTCAGATTCAGAATTCAGATTCAGAATTCAGATTCAGAATTCAGATTCAGAATTCAGATTCAGAATTCAGATTCAGAATTCAGATTCAGAATTCAGATTCAGAATTCAGATTCAGAATTCAGATTCAGAATTCAGATTCAGAATTCAGATTCAGAATTCAGATTCAGATTTCAGATTCAGAATTCAGATTCAGAATTCAGATTCAGAATTCAGATTCAGAATTCAGATTCAGAATTCAGATTCAGAATTCAGATTCAGAATTCAGATTCAAAATTCAGATTCAGAATTCAGATTCAGAATTCAGAT
>NC_073692.1:16971137-16996571 GCF_029784155.1 Uranotaenia lowii
CAATCAAAATGAAATTGGAATTCATTTTCATTCTAAAACATGTTTTTCTTTGAAATTTCTGCCATTCGCATATAAATTTTCGATACATTCGTTTTTGTGACGTCACAAAAAAAATCCAATATGGCTCTCGACACTACCTTATTTAAATATTCCTTGCCGCCAGTGGCGTTAAATAAAATGCACTTCGAAAGCCACTACAATTTTAGTCAATATATTCCTAACAGGCTAGTTGTATTTTTCAATTCAAAATGTAGCCATATTTTGCATCCCAATACCTCGTACCGGTACCACGTGCTTTGAACAGAAGGACAAAAAACACCCGCCAAAATTTTCCCTTTCAAATTTTTAATGCTCAGCAAGCTTCGATTTGCTATCCAGTACAGGTGAACTCTGGTTGATCGTTTCTAATGCCCAGCCCATGGTGATGGTGAAAACAACCCCGCCAAAGGAAACGAAAATTGATCGACAAAATGAGTGCCATGACTTTTGATTCGTGGGAAAAAAACGAAAGTTGTATGGGAGGGTCCCTTTGCTTAAGTGGGAGGGGCTCAAAACTATTACTAAAACCTTACCATGGTCTAAACACATAACTGTACCAAATTTCAGGCTGATCGGTTAAGCGGTGTGGATTTGTATAAGGTGCATACAAACAAACATATATAGTCCAACTCATCTTTATATATTAGAAGATAAAAAAAAGTTGCTAGTGGCGCCTCGAAGCAGCAGCACCAACAATCATTTTAAAATTGGAGATAATCAAAATAAAAATATTAAAATTTATTTGACTCGGGGATAGAACCAACAACCTTTATATCCCAAGTCGCAAGCGCTTTCCAATAAGCCATCAGCACGCTCGACTGAGAGCGGTTCAAGCTCAAATAAGTAAAAGGCATTACTAAGACGCACCGTGGTCTGGCAGTTTCTCAGTCTGCTGGGGCAAATACGGCAACAGTGTTTACATCTTACACTTCTTGCTTTTCAATGCAGCAAATGGCGGATGGGCGTTTCCTTCAGAGTCCGCCATGCCTATAGACACTATAATTTCATATAGACACTATAATTTCATATATGAAATTATAGTGTCTATAGCCATGCCGGCTGTCAACAAAATGCAGAGCCGTACAGAAAAGTGCGTTGGGGGGGAATTGATATGAAGATTTTATGACTCTCGTTTTTTTTTACCCGTGTTGAAGAATGAATTTATTTTTTTTTTTTCATTTCTACATACTCATACATAATTTAGATTCAATTTCAGATGCAGAATTCAGAATCAGTTTTCAAATTCAGGATACAGGTTTAGAAATCAGAATTCAGGATTCAGAATTCAGATTTCAAAATTCAGATTCAGAACTCATATTCAGATTCAGAATTCAGATTCAGAATTCAGATTCAGAATTCAGATTCAGAATTCAGATTCAGAATTCAGATTCAGAATTCAGATTCAGAATTCAGATTCAGAATTCAGATTCAGAATTCAGATTCAGAATTCAGATTCAGAATTCAGATTCAGAATTCAGATTCAGAATTCAGATTCAGAATTCAGATTCAGAATTCAGATTCAGAATTCAGAATTCAGATTCAGAATTCAGATTCAGAATTCAGATTCAGAATTCAGATTCAGAATTCAGATTCAGAATTCAGATTCAGAATTCAGATTCAGAATTCAGATTCAGAATTCAGATTCAGAATTCAGATTCAGAATTCAGATTCAGAATTCAGATTCAGAATTCAGATTCAGAATTCAGATTCAGAATTCAGATTCAGAATTCAGATTCAGAATTCAGATTCAGAATTCAGATTCAGAATTCAGATTCAGAATTCAGATTCAGAATTCAGATTCAGAATTCAGATTCAGAATTCAGATTCAGAATTCAGATTCAGAATTCAGATTCAGAATTCAGATTCAGAATTCAGATTCAGAATTCAGATTCAGAATTCAGATTCAGAATTCAGATTCAGAATTCAGATTCAGAATTCAGATTCAGAATTCAGATTCAGAATTCAGATTCAGAATTCAGATTCAGAATTCAGATTCAGAATTCAGATTCAGAATTCAGATTCAGAATTCAGATTCAGAATTCAGATTCAGAATTCAGATTCAGAATTCAGATTCAGAATTCAGATTCAGAATTCAGATTCAGAATTCAGATTCAGAATTCAGATTCAGAATTCAGATTCAGAATTCAGATTCAGAATTCAGATTCAGAATTCAGATTCAGAATTCAGATTCAGAATTCCGATTCAGAATTCAGATTCAGAATTCAGATTCAGAATTCAGATTCAGAATTCAGAATTCAGATTCAGAATTCAGATTCAGAATTCAGATTCAGAATTCAGATTCAGAATTCAGATTCAGAATTCAGATTCAGAATTCAGATTCAGAATTCAGATTCAGAATTCAGATTCAGAATTCAGATTCAGAATTCAGATTCAGAATTCAGATTCAGAATTCAGATTCAGAATTCAGATTCAGAATTCAGATTCAGAATTCAGATTTAGAATTCAGATTCAGAATTCAGATTCAGAATTCAGATTCAGAATTCAGATTCAGAATTCAGATTCAGAATTCAGATTCAGAATTCAGATTCAGAATTCAGATTCAGAATTCAGATTCAGAATTCAGATTCAGAATTCAGATTCAGAATTCAGATTCAGAATTCAGATTCAGAATTCAGATTCAGAATTCAGATTCAGAATTCAGATTCAGAATTCAGATTCAGAATTCAGATTCAGAATTCAGATTCAGAATTCAGATTCAGAATTCAGATTCAGAATTCAGATTCAGAATTCAGATTCAGAATTCAGATTCAGAATTCAGATTCAGAATTCAGATTCAGAATTCAGATTCAGAATTCAGATTCAGAATTCAGATTCAGAATTCAGATTCAGAATTCAGATTCAGAATTCAGATTCAGAATTCAGATTCAGAATTCAGATTCAGAATTCAGATTCAGAATTCAGATTCAGAATTCAGATTCAGAATTCAGATTCAGAATTCAGATTCAGAATTCAGATTCAGAATTCAGATTCAGAATTCAGATTCAGAATTCAGATTCAGAATTCAGATTCAGAATTCAGATTCAGAATTCAGATTCAGAATTCAGATTCAGAATTCAGATTCAGAATTCAGATTCAGAATTCAGATTCAGAATTCAGATTCAGAATTCAGATTCAGAATTCAGAATTCAGATTCAGAATTCAGATTCAGAATTCAGATTCAGAATTCAGATTCAGAATTCAGATTCAGAATTCAGATTCAGAATTCAGATTCAGAATTCAGATTCAGAATTCAGATTCAGAATTCAGATTCAGAATTCAGATTCAGAATTCAGATTCAGAATTCAGATTCAGAATTCAGATTCAGAATTCAGATTCAGAATTCAGATTCAGAATTCAGATTCAGAATTCAGATTCAGAATTCAGATTCAGAATTCAGATTCAGAATTCAGATTCAGAATTCAGATTCAGAATTCAGATTCAGAATTCAGATTCAGAATTCAGATTCAGAATTCAGATTCAGAATTCAGATTCAGAATTCAGATTCAGAATTCAGATTCAGAATTCAGATTCAGAATTCAGATTCAGAATTCAGATTCAGAATTCAGATTCAGAATTCAGATTCAGAATTCAGATTCAGAATTCAGATTCAGAATTCAGATTCAGAATTCAGATTCAGAATTCAGATTCAGAATTCAGATTCAGAATTCAGATTCAGAATTCAGATTCAGAATTCAGATTCAGAATTCAGATTCAGAATTCAGATTCAGAATTCAGATTCAGAATTCAGATTCAGAATTCAGATTCAGAATTCAGATTCAGAATTCAGATTCAGAATTCAGATTCAGAATTCAGATTCAGAATTCAGATTCAGAATTCAGATTCAGAATTCAGATTCAGAATTCAGATTCAGAATTCAGATTCAGAATTCAGATTCAGAATTCAGATTCAGAATTCAGATTCAGAATTCAGATTCAGAATTCAGATTCAGAATTCAGATTCAGAATTCAGATTCAGAATTCAGATTCAGAATTCAGATTCAGAATTCAGATTCAGAATTCAGATTCAGAATTCAGATTCAGAATTCAGATTCAGAATTCAGATTCAGAATTCAGATTCAGAATTCAGATTCAGAATTCAGATTCAGAATTCAGATTCAGAATTCAGATTCAGAATTCAGATTCAGAATTCAGATTCCGAATTCAGATTCAGAATTCAGATTCAGAATTCAGATTCAGAATTCAGATTCAGAATTCAGATTCAGAATTCAGATTCAGAATTCAGATTCAGAATTCAGATTCAGAATTCACCCAGCAAACATTTTTGTAGGTATATTTCTCAACAAACTTTGCTATACGTTCCATATACATTATAAAATCATCTTACATAACTCGAAAAAACGACATTTACGTACTAAAGTGGAGGCAATATACATACATATTTTTAACTTCTGGCTTAAGCGATAAGAGTTGTAAAAATTGGAAGATATACAACACCTTTTACCGTACATCCTGACAGTATGCGAGAGAGCGCAAGTTTTGCTCTCAATGCATGCAAACCGTTGCCAGCGACAATATTTGCTGCTTCTCTCATTGGCCAGTTTATCCAAATGGACCCTCTGATTTTTAGAAATCTGGTTGCACTGCTTATCGCAAAGAGAACAACAAGGTTGTTTTCTCATTTAAATCCCGCACGCAGGAGACAAATTTGCAAACATGGCGGACTTTTGCCATATACGAGTCGGTAGACTTTAACTAACCATTTTTACGATCATTTACTTGGTTTGGTAGGATTTACGATTCGCATTAACATTGTTAACGAGTTGAGCTGACATTTCTTATGCGATGTTATGTTTGCTGGGCAGATTCAGAATTCAGATTCAGAATTCAGATTCAGGATTCAGATTCAGAATTCAGATTCAGAATTCAGATTCAGAATTCAGATTCAGGATTCAGATTCAGAATTCAGATTCAGAATTCAGATTCAGAATTCAGATTCAGAATTCAGATTCAGAATTCAGATTCAGAATTCAGATTCAGAATTCAGATTCAGAATTCAGATTCAGAATTCAGATTCAGAATTCAGATTCAGAATTCAGAATTCAGATTCAGAATTCAGATTCAGAATTCAGATTCAGAATTCAGATTCAGAATTCAGATTCAGAATTCAGATTCAGAATTCAGATTCAGAATTCAGATTCAGAACTCAGATTCAGAATTCAGATTCAGAATTCAGATTCAGAATTCAGATTCAGAATTCAGATTCAGAATTCAGATTCAGAATTCAGATTCAGAATTCAGATTCAGAATTCAGATTCAGAATTCAGATTCAGAATTCAGATTCAGAATTCAGATTCAGAATTCAGATTCAGAATTCAGATTCAGAATTCAGATTCAGAATTCAGATTCAGAATTCAGATTCAGAATTCAGATTCAGAATTCAGATTCAGAATTCAGAATTCAGAATTCAGATTCAGAATTCAGATTCAGAATTCAGATTCAGAATTCAGATTCAGAATTCAGATTCAGAATTCAGATTCAGAATTCAGATTCAGAATTCAGATTCAGAATTCAGATTCAGAATTCAGATTCAGAATTCAGATTCAGAATTCAGATTCAGAATTCAGATTCAGAATTCAGATTCAGAATTCAGATTCAGAATTCAGATTCAGAATTCAGATTCAGAATTCAGATTCAGAATTCAGATTCAGAATTCAGATTCAGAATTCAGATTCAGAATTCAGATTCAGAATTCAGATTCAGAATTCAGATTCAGAATTCAGATTCAGAATTCAGATTCAGAATTCAGATTCAGAATTCAGATTCAGAATTCAGATTCAGAATTCAGATTCAGAATTCAGATTCAGAATTCAGATTCAGAATTCAGATTCAGAATTCAGATTCAGAATTCAGATTCAGAATTCAGATTTAGAATTCAGATTCAGAATTCAGATTCAGAATTCAGATTCAGAATTCAGATTCAGAATTCAGATTCAGAATTCAGATTCAGAATTCAGATTCAGAATTCAGATTCAGAATTCAGATTCAGAATTCAGATTCAGAATTTAGATTCAGAATTCAGATTCAGAATTCAGATTCAGAATTCAGATTCAGAATTCAGATTCAGAATTCAGATTCAGAATTCAGATTCAGAATTCAGATTCAGAATTCAGATTCAGAATTCAGATTCAGAATTCAGATTCAGAATTCAGATTCAGAATTCAGATTCAGAATTCAGATTCAGAATTCAGATTCAGAATTCAGATTCAGAATTCAGATTCAGAATTCAGATTCAGAATTCAGATTCAGAATTCAGATTCAGAATTCAGATTCAGAATTCAGATTCAGAATTCAGATTCAGAATTCAGATTCAGAATTCAGATTCAGAATTCAGATTCAGAATTCAGATTCAGAATTCAGATTCAGAATTCAGATTCAGAATTCAGATTCAGAATTCAGGTTCAGAATTCAGATTCAGAATTCAGATTCATAATTCAGATTCAGAATTCAGATTCTGAATGATATTTTTAACGACTGTTACTTGAATTTCGAGGTGTATTTTTCGGCTTTCAGTCTTTTTAAATAGTGAAAACGACTATTTATTTAACGTTCCAACGTTTCAATCCATATAGGATCGTCATCAGGGACTGCAAAGTTTATTGTGTGTGAACTAAATTATCAAAAAATTCTTCACAAGATTATCTGATTCTTACCTAAAATGTGTCGTATTTCTTGTCAGGTTTGATTCGGCTGATCAGATAAAGCTGTCATTTGTTCTGTTACAATAATTTTTGTGATTAATTTTCGATTCTAGTGTTATGTAGTGTTATCTGACTTACTGTGTGAAAATTCGTACCTCCTCCTATATTTGGATTAAATTTTCACTGCTTCGATTTTTCACAGTCACCACTTTCTACTGTTTGTTTTACTTTGATCTGGTTCAGCTAGTGTATGCTATTGTTTACAGGTTGTTGTTGGATTCGTGTTTCTGTGTTGGTGTTTTTATGTTTTGAGTTTATTCAGAATTCAGATTCAGAATTCAGATTCAGAATTCAGATTCAGAATTCAGATTCAGAATTCAGATTCAGAATTCAGATTCAGAATTCAGATTCAGAATTCAGATTCAGAATTCAGATTCAGAACTCAGATTCAGAATTCAGATTCAGAATTCAGATTCAGAATTCAGATTCAGAATTCAGATTCAGAATTCAGATTCAGAATTCAGATTCAGAATTCAGATTCAGAATTCAGATTCAGAATTCAGATTCAGAATTCAGATTCAGAATTCAGATTCAGAATTCAGATTCAGAATTCAGATTCAGAATTCAGATTCAGAATTCAGAATTCAGATTCAGAATTCAGATTCAGAATTCAGATTCAGAATTCAGATTCAGAATTCAGATTCAGAATTCAGATTCAGAATTCAGATTCAGAATTCAGATTCAGAATTCAGATTCAGAATTCAGATTCAGAATTCAGATTCAGAATTCAGATTCAGAATTCAGATTCAGAATTCAGATTCAGAATTCAGATTCAGAATTCAGATTCAGAATTCAGATTCAGAATTCAGATTCAGAATTCAGATTCAGAATTCAGATTCAGAATTCAGATTCAGAATTCAGATTCAGAATTCAGATTCAGAATTCAGATTCAGAATTCAGATTCAGAATTCAGATTCAGAATTCAGATTCAGAATTCAGATTCAGAATTCAGATTCAGAATTCAGATTCAGAATTCAGATTCAGAATTCAGATTCAGAATTCAGATTCAGAATTCAGATTCAGAATTCAGATTCAGAATTCAGATTCAGAATTCAGATTCAGAATTCAGATTCAGAATTCAGATTCAGAATTCAGATTCAGAATTCAGATTCAGAATTCAGATTCAGAATTCAGATTCAGAATTCAGATTCAGAATTCAGATTCAGAATTCAGATTCAGAATTCAGATTCAGAATTCAGATTCAGAATTCAGATTCAGAATTCAGATTCAGAATTCAGATTCCAATGTAATTTGACGACTGGATTTGAACTTTTCTTTGTTTGTTGGCTTTTCAGTCTAATATAAATAAGAATGTAACAATATTGTTTACATTATGTCCGACGTTTCGGCCTTGAGTCTTGGCCTTCTTCAAAGGAAATCTATAATTTATTTTCGAAACATTTAAAATCTTTTCTACAAATTGTTTATCCTAAATGTTGTACTTACTATGTATCATACTGTACTGTACTAGGTGGTATCGTCTGTGCTTAAAAGCTTCTGGATGGGTTGACCTATGTGAAAATATACTGTGATTGTTTTCTGTGTTGACTTTGCTATAGGGTACGTTACCATTTTGATCGGTGATGAGAAAATTATTTTTAGAAAACTGCGTCCACTTAAAAATTAGATAATTTGCGGGAAACCTACTCTGCACTATTTTTAGTAATGGCTAACTTTTTGTTTACTTTGTGCATTGATGTATGTTTATGTGTGTGTGTGTGATGATTAGATAATATTTTCGTGTGTTTTTAACGTATAATATAAGTAATATAGGTACAAATATTCGTAGTGTGTCACTCCGTTGGTTGTAGCTACCCGGGGGATGTTGGTGTTGAAATGAGTTCTTGTTGTGACGGGTTTGTTTTGGATTGTTTCTTACTCCTGTTGGTACTCACCATGTGTATGATGTTGGTGTACATGGGAGTGAACTCTTCTACATCTGAGCGGTAATTTACCGCGCTCTTTGTTGCCTTGATGTGGAAGGTTTCAAGCGTACCTATATTACTTATATTATACGTTAAAAACACACGAAAATATTATCTAATCATCACACACACACACATAAACATACATCAATGCACAAAGTAAACAAAAAGTTAGCCATTACTAAAAATAGTGCAGAGTAGGTTTCCCGCAAATTATCTAATTTTTAAGTGGACGCAGTTTTCTAAAAATAATTTTCTCATCACCGATCAAAATGGTAACGTACCCTATAGCAAAGTCAACACAGAAAACAATCACAGTATATTTTCACATAGGTCAACCCATCCAGAAGCTTTTAAGCACAGACGATACCACCTAGTACAGTACAGTATGATACATAGTAAGTACAACATTTAGGATAAACAATTTGTAGAAAAGATTTTAAATGTTTCGAAAATAAATTATAGATTTCCTTTGAAGAAGGCCAAGACTCAAGGCCGAAACGTCGGACATAATGTAAACAATATTGTTACATTCTTATTTATATTAGACTGAAAAGCCAACAAACAAAGAAAAGTTCAAATCCAGTCGTAAAATTACATTGAAATTGCAACATGGCGCAACCAAACAACAGTTTTTTCGCTACTATAAACAGTCAATTCGGACACAACGTAGTTACAACCCTCAAAACCTACTCTGATTATAATCTAAAATTGAGCAATATGATTATAAGGAAAGACTTCTTGATTAAATGTCGACAAAATGGTGTATTTCCAAACCATATTATCCACTCGTTAAAATGCATTCACCAATTACTTGAGGACAATAGTCCGTATATGTACAAACTACAACATGCTATGAACCGAATCAAAAAGTCAATTTTGAACATAGAAATAAAACACACATGGTATATGATTAAAAACTGCGAAAGGAAAATAGCAACATTGAAATCCGACATCATATATCATCTGGGAAACGACATCGCTGCTCAATACATAAAAACACAAACCAAAGCGTTCACAACAAACTCCTTTATACGCAATAAAACAGCTCAAAAGAAAATGCACTATCTTCTATTAAATATAAGGCATAAATCAGATAATTTTCCGACATTTAATGAAAAAAAAAAGCAATACTGAATGCCACTGAAGTCACTATTCCACCCGACATAATGACGCTTCTAAGTCTAGGCCCTAAATTTACTCTGCCATACAATAACGTCAACCAAATCCCAGTGTTCCATTTGTTAGCTGGTATAGAAGAACTGATTAAAACCAACCGAGATATTGATATTCAAAACCGCAATAGATGTTTAGTCGCCAATTCCATACAGACTCATCTTGACAGTTTAAATAAAACCAATCACAAGGATCCTACCACCAAATTCTTAGAAAAAGCAAAAATGAATACCACAAAATTTATCAACCGAAATCCAGAGATATGCATTTTACAATCTGACAAAGGTAACAAATCCGTTGTCATGTGCAGACAGACATATGATTCTAAAATGAAACAACTAGTAAACGATACCACAACCTACGCTAAACAAAATAAGGACCTAACATCAGCTTTTGAAACAAAGACCAACGACATTATTAAACGTATGGCTCAATTAAATTTGATTGACAGTAAAACAGCATATTTCCTCAAAAGTACGACTGCAACGTGTCCAAGGATTTATGGTCAACCAAAGGCACATAAGTCCGATTTACCACTTAGACCAGTTGTTCCAGCATTAACTAGTCCAACTTATAGGCTATCTAAGTTTTTAGCAAACATTTTGCAAAAGTCTATAATATCCACAACAAATATTCGAAACTCATACGAATTTTCTGCAGAAATTTGCGAAACAAAAATACCAGAAGACCATATCATGGTTTCTTTCGACGTTATTTCGCTGTTCACCAATATACCAAAACATCTGGTCATCAGCGGGATCATCAACAGTTGGGACAGCATAAAAGAACATACGAAGATTAATTTAGACCTCTTCCTTGAAGTTATAGAATTCTGCCTAGATTCAAGTTATTTTATGTATGCTGGACAGGTGTATTTACAAAAATTTGGCACAGCTATGGGGAGCCCATTATCACCAATTTTGGCTGATATTGTATTGAACATTTTGCTCGACACAGTCAGAAATAGTCTGACTTTCAAAATACCAGTCCTTAAAAAGTACGTGGATGACCTATTCTTGATTCTCCCAAAAGACAAGATCCACGAAACATTAGGGGCCTTCAATCAATACAACTCCCACTTACAATTTACTGTGGAAGAGGAAAACGAACGGCGTTTACCTTTTCTCGATATGATCGTCATAAGGAATACGGAAGGACAGCTAACCACAGAATGGTACAGCAAACCCATCGCATCAGGCAGAATTTTAAATTATCTGTCATTACATAGCCTTAAAATGAAGATAAATGTTGCATATAATTTCATCCATAGAGTTATAAACCTTAGTAAGAACCTGAATAAAGATCAAACAAAACAAATAATTCAAAAACAACTCAAGCTGAACAACTATCCATTAACACTAATAAACAGGATCTTTCAACGAGTGGCAGCACAAGAACAAAGTAAAAAGGAAAAGGATACAGATGAACATCTCATAAAACAGGAAATTACTGGATATATATCTATACCATATGTGCCAATTCTAAGCGAACAAATTTCTAAGCTGCTAAAAATGGATTTCCCTAATTGGAAAATAGCCACTAAATCGAACAATACTGTAAAGAATTTCTTCACTAAGGTGAAAGATTCACTCTGCACCATGGATCAACACAACATAATTTACAGCATTCCGTGCACATCATGCCCCGGCCAATACATAGGACAAACAAAACAGCTGTTAAAAAAGCGGATGTCTGCACACAAATCGAGCCAAACGAAATTAGACACAATGCTCAAAACGGGCTACAACTATTCCAGCGAAGAAATAAAAGCTCTGGCCAACAGCACAACAGCTATGATCAAGCACTGTGTCACACATCAACACCGGTTTGATACAGGAAAGGCAAAGGTTTTGGATCGTTCTTACCACTCAAATCGCCTCAACACGCTTGAAACCTTCCACATCAAGGCAACAAAGAGCGCGGTAAATTACCGCTCAGATGTAGAAGAGTTCACTCCCATGTACACCAACATCATACACATGGTGAGTACCAACAGGAGTAAGAAACAATCCAAAACAAACCCGTCACAACAAGAACTCATTTCAACACCAACATCCCCCGGGTAGCTACAACCAACGGAGTGACACACTACGAATATTTGTACCTATATTACTTATATTATACGTTAAAAACACACGAAAATATTATCTAATCATCACACACACACATAAACATACATCAATGCACAAAGTAAACAAAAAGTTAGCCATTACTAAAAATAGTGCAGAGTAGGTTTCCCGCAAATTATCTAATTTTTAAGTGGACGCAGTTTTCTAAAAATAATTTTCTCATCACCGATCAAAATGGTAACGTACCCTATAGCAAAGTCAACACAGAAAACAATCACAGTATATTTTCACATAGGTCAACCCATCCAGAAGCTTTTAAGCACAGACGATACCACCTAGTACAGTACAGTATGATACATAGTAAGTACAACATTTAGGATAAACAATTTGTAGAAAAGATTTTAAATGTTTCGAAAATAAATTATAGATTTCCTTTGAAGAAGGCCAAGACTCAAGGCCGAAACGTCGGACATAATGTAAACAATATTGTTACATTCTTATTTATATTAGACTGAAAAGCCAACAAACAAAGAAAAGAATTCAGATTCAGAATTCAGATTCAGAATTCAGATTCAGAATTCAGATTCAGAATTCAGATTCAGAATTTAGATTCAGAATTCAGATTCAGAATTCAGATTCAGAATTCAGATTCAGAATTCAGATTCAGAATTCAGATTCAGAATTCAGATTCAGAATTCAGATTCAGAATTCAGATTCAGAATTCAGATTCAGAATTCAGATTCAGAATTCAGATTCAGAATTCAGATTCAGAATTCAGATTCAGAATTCAGATTCAGAATTCAGATTCAGAATTCAGATTCAGAATTCAGATTCAGAATTCAGATTCAGAATTCAGATTCAGAATTCAGATTCAGAATTCAGATTCAGAATTCAGATTCAGAATTCAGATTCAGAATTCAGATTCAGAATTCAGATTCAGAATTCAGATTCAGAATTCAGATTCAGAATTCAGATTCAGAATTCAGATTCAGAATTCAGGTTCAGAATTCAGATTCAGAATTCAGATTCATAATTCAGATTCAGAATTCAGATTCTGAATGATATTTTTAACGACTGTTACTTGAATTTCGAGGTGTATTTTTCGGCTTTCAGTCTTTTTAAATAGTGAAAACGACTATTTATTTAACGTTCCAACGTTTCAATCCATATAGGATCGTCATCAGAAACTGCTAAGTTTATTGTGTGTGAACTAAATTATCAAAAAATTCTTCACAAGATTATCTGATTCTTACCTAAAATGTGTCGTATTTCTTGTCAGGTTTGATTCGGCTGATCAGATAAAGCTGTCATTTGTTCTGTTACAATAATTTTTGTGATTAATTTTCGATTCTAGTGTTATGTAGTGTTATCTGACTTACTGTGTGAAAATTCGTACTTCCTCCTATATTTGGATTAAATTTTCACTGCTTCGATTTTTCACAGTCACCACTTTCTACTGTTTGTTTTACTTTGATCTGGTTCAGCTAGTGTATGCTATTGTTTACAGGTTGTTGTTGGATTCGTGTTTCTGTGTTGGTGTTTTTATGTTTTGAGTTTATTTTTCTCTTTGTGTGTTGAAGTGTTTTAAAAATGTTTGCGTATGTTGAATGTATGTTTTCGGTGTCTTTTTTTAGGTTTATCGCGTGCTTTGTTGTTTTTATATGGCAGCTCTCCAGGATCAGCAATTTGTTCTCGTTGTCACACCTGTCGATGATATCCGCTTTATCAATGTCGAACAGGTGATCCATAGCTATTTCGTGCTCCAATAATGCTGTCTGTTGGCGAAGTTGTTGTATTGCGTAGTCCTGTTTTGTGTATCCGATGTTCCATAGGCGCTTGAGTTCGTTAGTTTGAGTCCTGTGTTGTGAGATTCGTTGTTTTAATTTTCTCGTAGTACATCCTATGTAGCATGCTTCGCAGTTTTCTGCTTCCTGTGTTTCGTCTGTTTTCCAATGTCCTTTGCATGTTATTTTGTATATGACGTTTGTTTGTTCATCGTGCGGCGTTTTGTCTTTTATGATCGGAAAAAGACACCCAATTGTTTTTACTTGTTTACTTGCTGTTCGTATATCAGCATATTCCGAACGCAATGTTTTGGTTATGTTGGCGGTAAGACCATCTATATTTGTGAGCGAACGTGTAATTTTGTTATCTTCCGCTACCATAGCTGTTTGGGTGTTATCCTTTTCATTGAGACGGTTTATGATCCCATTAATCAATCCAATCGGATAATCGTTCAACCTCAGGTTTGTTCGAATGATTTGGTTGATTTCGTTCTTGCTTGTTCGAGATGAAAAGAGTGAAACACGTTTAGCAAAATTGGTTGCAACGTTTAGCTTCTGATGAAGTGGATGGAAGGAACAAAAGTTTAAAAATCTACCAGACGCGATCGGTTTCATG
This sequence comes from Uranotaenia lowii, assembly GCF_029784155.1. Classification (NCBI taxonomy): domain Eukaryota; kingdom Metazoa; phylum Arthropoda; class Insecta; order Diptera; family Culicidae; genus Uranotaenia; species Uranotaenia lowii. Next base: position 16,985,465 of record NC_073692.1, read on the forward strand.
TACCAGTCGGTGGTGATTTTTCCATCTTCGCATCTGTGTAACATCATGTCCAAAAAAGGTAGTGATTGTTCTTTTTCAACTTCAACAGTAAATTGTATATTATTATGTTGAGAGTTGAAAACTTTTTGAACGGATTCTATAGTGTGTTCGGGCAAAATCAAAAATAAATCATCAACATACTTTCGTATATGTGGGAGCGAGATGGCACTGTGTGCTGTTGCTGCATCGAGTAAATCGTCAACCACTATTTCGGCGATAGGTGAAGCAATAGGGCTCCCCATAGCTAGGCCTGTTTTTTGCTTGTAGTAGGTTTGGTTGAAGCAGACTGAATCAGATTCAGAATTCAGATTCAGAATTCAGATTCAGAATTCAGATTCAGAATTCAGATTCAGAATTCAGATTCAGAATTCAGATTCAGAATTCAGATTCAGAATTCAGATTCAGAATTCAGATTCAGAATTCAGATTCAGAATTCAGAATTCAGATTCAGAATTCAGATTCAGAATTCAGATTCAGAATTCAGATTCAGAATTCAGATTCAGAATTCAGATTCAGAATTCAGATTCAGAATTCAGATTCAGAATTCAGATTCAGAATTCAGGTTCAGAATTCAGATTCAGAATTCAGGTTCAGAATTCAGATTCAGAATTCAGATTCAGAATTCAGATTCAGAATTCAGATTCAGAATTCAGATTCAGAATTCAGATTCAGAATTCAGATTCAGAATTCAGATTCAGAATTCAGATTCAGAATTCAGATTCAGAATTCAGATTCAGAATTCAGATTCAGAATTCAGATTCAGAATTCAGATTCAGAATTCAGATTCAGAATTCAGATTCAGAATTCAGATTCAGAATTCAGATTCAGAATTCAGATTCAGAATTCAGATTCAGAATTCAGATTCAGAATTCAGATTCAGAATTCAGATTCAGAATTCAGATTCAGAATTCAGATTCAGAATTCAGATTCAGAATTCAGATTCAGAATTCAGATTCAGAATTCAGATTCAGAATTCAGATTCAGAATTCAGATTCAGAATTCAGATTCAGAATTCAGATTCAGAATTCAGATTCAGAATTCAGATTCAGAATTCAGATTCAGAATTCAGATTCAGAATTCAGATTCAGAATTCAGATTCAGAATTCAGATTCAGAATTCAGATTCAGAATTCAGATTCAGAATTCAGATTCAGAATTCAGATTCAGAATTCAGATTCAGAATTCAGATTCAGAATTCAGATTCAGAATTCAGATTCAGAATTCAGATTCAGAATTCAGATTCAGAATTCAGATTCAGAATTCAGATTCAGAATTCAGATTCAGAATTCAGATTCAGAATTCAGATTCAGAATTCAGATTCAGAATTCAGATTCAGAATTCAGATTCAGAATTCAGATTCAGAATTCAGATTCAGAATTCAGATTCAGAATTCAGATTCAGAATTCAGATTCAGAATTCAGATTCAGAATTCAGATTCAGAATTCAGATTCAGAATTCAGATTCAGAATTCAGATTCAGAATTCAGATTCAGAATTCAGATTCAGAATTCAGATTCAGAATTCAGATTCAGAATTCAGATTCAGAATTCAGATTCAGAATTCAGATTCAGAATTCAGATTCAGAATTCAGATTCAGAATTCAGATTCAGAATTCAGATTCAGAATTCAGATTCAGAATTCAGATTCAGAATTCAGATTCAGAATTCAGATTCAGAATTCAGCAGATTCAGAATTCAGATTCAGAATTCAGATTCAGAATTCAGATTCAGAATTCAGATTCAGAATTCAGATTCAGAATTCAGATTCAGAATTCAGATTCAGAATTCAGATTCAGAATTCAGATTCAGAATTCAGATTCAGAATTCAGATTCAGAATTCAGATTCAGAATTCAGATTCAGAATTCAGATTCAGAATTCAGATTCAGAATTCAGATTCAGAATTCAGATTCAGAATTCAGATTCAGAATTCAGATTCAGAATTCAGATTCAGAATTCAGATTCAGAATTCAGATTCAGAATTCAGATTCAGAATTCAGATTCAGAATTCAGATTCAGAATTCAGATTCAGAATTCAGATTCAGAATTCAGATTCAGAATTCAGAATCAGAATTCAGAATAAGAATTCAGATTCAGAATTCAGATTCAGAATTCAGATTCAGAATTCAGATTCAGAATTCAGATTCAGAATTCAGATTCAGAATTCAGATTCAGAATTCAGATTCAGAATTCAGATTCAGAATTCAGATTCAGAATTCAGATTCAGAATTCAGATTCAGAATTCAGATTCAGAATTCAGATTCAGAATTCAGATTCAGAATTCAGATTCAGAATTCAGATTCAGAATTCAGATTCAGAATTCAGATTCAGAATTCAGATTCAGAATTCAGATTCAGAATTCAGATTCAGAATTCAGATTCAGAATTCAGATTCAGAATTCAGATTCAGAATTCAGATTCAGAATTCAGATTCAGAATTCAGATTCAGAATTCAGATTCAGAATTCAGATTCAGAATTCAGATTCAGAATTCAGATTCAGAACTCAGATTCAGAATTCAGATTCAGAATTCAGATTCAGAATTCAGATTCAGAATTCAGATTCAGAATTCAGATTCAGAATTCAGATTCAGAATTCAGATTCAGAATTCAGATTCAGAATTCAGATTCAGAATTCAGATTCAGAATTCAGATTCAGAATTCAGATTCAGAATTCAGATTCAGAATTCAGATTCAGAATTCAGATTCAGAATTCAGATTCAGAATTCAGATTCAGAATTCAGATTCAGAATTCAGATTCAGAATTCAGATTCAGAATTCAGATTCAGAATTCAGATTCAGAATTCAGATTCAGAATTCAGATTCAGAATTCAGATTCAGAATTCAGATTCAGAATTCAGATTCAGAATTCAGATTCAGAATTCAGATTCAGAATTCAGATTCAGAATTCAGATTCAGAATTCAGATTCAGAATTCAGATTCAGAATTCAGATTCAGAATTCAGATTCAGAATTCAGATTCAGAATTCAGATTCAGAATTCAGATTCAGAATTCAGATTCAGAATTCAGATTCAGAATTCAGATTCAGAATTCAGATTCAGAATTCAGATTCAGAATTCAGATTCAGAATTCAGATTCAGAATTCAGATTCAGAATTCAGATTCAGAATTCAGATTCAGAATTCAGATTCAGAATTCAGATTCAGAATTCAGATTCAGAATTCAGATTCAGAATTCAGATTCAGAATTCAGATTCAGAATTCAGATTCAGAATTCAGATTCAGAATTCAGATTCAGAATTCAGATTCAGAATTCAGATTCAGAATTCAGATTCAGAATTCAGATTCAGAATTCAGATTCAGAATTCAGATTCAGAATTCAGATTCAGAATTCAGATTCAGAATTCAGATTCAGAATTCAGATTCAGAATTCAGATTCAGAATTCAGATTCAGAATTCAGATTCAGAATTCAGATTCAGAATTCAGATTCAGAATTCAGATTCAGAATTCAGATTCAGAATTCAGATTCAGAATTCAGATTCAGAATTCAGATTCAGAATTCAGATTCAGAATTCAGATTCAGAATTCAGATTCAGAATTCAGATTCAGAATTCAGATTCAGAATTCAGATTCAGAATTCAGATTCAGAATTCAGATTCAGAATTCAGATTCAGAATTCAGATTCAGAATTCAGATTCAGAATTCAGATTCAGAATTCAGATTCAGAATTCAGATTCAGAATTCAGATTCAGAATTCAGATTCAGAATTCAGATTCAGAATTCAGATTCAGAATTCAGATTCAGAATTCAGATTCAGAATTCAGATTCAGAATTCAGATTCAGAATTCAGATTCAGAATTCAGATTCAGAATTCAGATTCAGAATTCAGATTCAGAATTCAGATTCAGAATTCAGATTCAGAATTCAGATTCAGAATTCAGATTCAGAATTCAGATTCAGAATTCAGATTCAGAATTCAGAATTCAGATTCAGAATTCAGGTTCAGAATTCAGATTCAGAATTCAGAATTCAGAATTCAGAATTCAGATTCAGAATTCAGATTCAGAATTCAGAATTCAGAATTCAGATTCAGAATTCAGATTCAGAATTCAGATTCAGAATTCAGATTCAGAATTCAGATTCAGAATTCAGATTCAGAATTCAGATTCAGAATTCAGATTCAGAATTCAGATTCAGAATTCAGATTCAGAATTCAGATTCAGAATTCAGATTCAGAATTCAGATTCAGAATTCAGATTCAGAATTCAGATTCAGAATTCAGATTCAGAATTCAGATTCAGAATTCAGATTCAGAATTCAGAATTCAGATTCAGAATTCAGATTCAGAATTCAGATTCAGAATTCAGATTCAGAATTCAGATTCAGAATTCAGATTCAGAATTCAGATTCAGAATTCACATTCAGAATTCACATTCAGAATTCAGATTCAGAATTCAGATTCAGAATTCAGATTCAGAATTCAGGTTCAGAATTCAGATTCAGAATTCAGATTCAGAATTCAGATTCAGAATTCAGATTCAGAATTCAGAATTCAGAATTCAGATTCAGAATTCAGATTCAGAATTCAGATTCAGAATTCAGATTCAGAATTCAGATTCAGAATTCAAATTCAGAATTCAGATTCAGAATTCAGATTGAGAATTCAGATTTAGAATTCTGATTAAGCATTCGGATTAAAGATCAACCTGGAACTTGAAATTGAAACTTGTATTCAAATATTAGACTAAGTGTTGTAACTCAAAATTCAAACTTTAGAATCAGAATAAGATTTCAGATTTAGTTTCCAGAATGAGATTAATCATTTAACAGTCATATTACTTTCCCCTTCTTTTGTGGGAATTTTTTCTTCTATGCATGGTTGAGCTCTAAAAAAGGTATCATGCTAGGCCACGTGTCACGGTTATCCATCAATATTGTGGCTAGTTTTACTTATTCAGTAAAAAAAAGCACAGTAAGATTCGAACCGTGAACAGCAACGTGAAAGTTCTGGTTGCTACCACGGCACCATTTCAGCGTATTTTAAGTCTTGGAAATTCAACTGTTTAAATATCATTCTTTCCATACATAAAATGAACTCCTTACATACCAGTTCGCTTTTCCCCAAAAAACGTACTATGCATCATTTTTTGCCTTTCTAACAGAAAGGTTTGGTTATCGGTCGATTTGAGAGATCATTAATTATGGGTCTTAGAGGGTCTTTATAGGTACCTATCGACTCAGCTCGACGAGTTCTGTTGATGTCCGTAGATTTGTGTGTTCCATTTTAAGAATGTCTAGAACGTTTTTGCGAAACTGGGCTGCACAATTAAAATGATTTTAGTCTCAAAAGAATGCATTTTTTTCCTACACAACCGTTTCAAAAACGAAAAAAAAAAACAAAATAGTTGAAACCGTTTTCTTTAGCAAATTCATATCATACTTATTATGGCACTAGCTGATTTTACCCGGCCTTGCTCGGGTTCGCATAAAATAAAAATCAAAATGATTCGTTGGACTTCTCAAAATTTTGGAAGCTTGAATTCATCATTAGATATAAAAACTTTTGCCAATTTTAAGCCATGTTAGCTTTGTAAGTTTTGTTGTTTTTTTTTTTAGTTTTGATTGAGATTATTTATTGTTTTTTTCGTGTTCATAATTTTGAAAAACTTATAGTTATGAGGTTTGTTTTTAAAGAAATTTAAAATAATTTCCCTTGATTGCTTGTTCATCCTATCATATCAAACATTTTTTTCACCCACCATTTCTAAGGAAGCTTGAATAGCTTTTATCTAATTTTTTTTTTATCTTCAGCTGCTGAAACCGTTTGTTAAACTTTCACATCCCCCATTTGATAAAAATATTGTTTTGGAGATCATCCTACTTTTCAAGTTGGATGATCTCCCTGTAGAATGGTATATTCAAGTTTTATTTACTTAGAAATTTTCAAAAAAGACTTTCGAATATTGTTGAACCATGTTTAAAACTCACTGCATGTTTTCAATAGTATGTGTGCTTTTTAAAATCACACTGCGCTATGAGTACTTGTTCTTAAATGTTGAAAGTTTCACTAATCGTTTTTGACGTAGAATTACGTCTTACGGCAACACTATAGGGGGGCAAATTGAAATTTGCGAACAGAACTCGCGTCACGAAAAACTCCTCTTTAAGAGCCATCACATCTAAAGGATTATGACGTCATCACCAACGCCTGCTTTGATGGGTTTTGTTTTTCCATACCTACGAAAGGTATAAAACAAAGGGCTGTGCGGTTTACTCGGTTTCAGTTTCGTTCTGCCCGTCGAGTTGAACAGAGTTAGCTGCTCTTCGATCGGTGATTGGACCCCACCAGTGGTAATCCAACACCGATATCGAATAGCAGTTTTGTTCAGCATCAAGTGTAGTGGCATGAACCAGCCAGAGACAGCAAGCAGCGCAGATGACCAGCGGCAGAGAACTCCAGTGGCGGAGAGTAGTTTCGTTGCTGCTGTGCGCCCTGGGTACACGTTAAATGAATGGCGCCGGATACAGACAGAGCTGCTTGGAGTTCCCGTTCGCAAACTGCGTTGCGTGAAAAAATGCTCTGATGGCGGCTGGTCGCTGAATCGGTGCGCATAGGAGGGGCGTGGTTTGGAGAGATGCTGTTTAGGAGAGTTTATCGATCGGCGAGGGGTGCTCGCTTGTATAAAAAACTGGTTATGCGGAATAGGTCAAATATTTTTCTTAACTTGAACTGTGATTTCGGTTGCTAAGATTTTTATTTCACATTTAGATCTAAGATGCATGTCTCAAGTCTCCCGACAAGTATGGTAGACTTTCAGCAACCTAAATGTAAACATAAACAAGTCTCATTTACCGAAATCGCAGTTCAAGTTGACGAGTGTGAACACTTTCTCATATTTCGAAAAAAAAAAATTGGCTCAAGGACTTCAGTCCTACAATTTTTTTAACCTTCTCAGTTTTTTACTTTAAAAACGGCAAAATTAATGATTTTTTTTAATCGTCACAATTTTTTATCAATTGCTGTGACAAATTATAATATTAATCATTTTTTTAGCTATACGCAGTAGCTTTAGAAAAAGGGTTTAAGAATGAATGCCCAAATGATACCAATTTTTTTTATTTTTCATTCAGCTCTGGACTAATTAAACTAAAACTAAAAATTTCCCATTTGTTGTTTCGCTCAAATAAACTCCAAATCTATTCACTGGACTCATTTTTTGGATATTACGGAAATGGTCTTTTTATTTTTTCGCAAAACTGAATTTGTTGGGCGGAGGTGAAATTAACTTCAATCTATCGAAATTTTAAGAAGAATTGTTATTATATTGAAAGTCACTTTTATAAAAATCGGTAAAAATCATCATTTAAAAAATCGCCATAAATTCAATACAAACAATATGAACGATTGACAGGAGAAAATTGTAATTCTACGTTTGCGGTCGTAGCAAAAATACAACCCCCTCAACTTTTTGAAGCTATCGAAAATAAACTATCTGTGACCCGAAGTTACCATTATAATTTAAAAAAATAGATTTAATTTGATTTATATTTCAATGTTTCCATTGTTGGTAACAATCATCCCATTAATTATTGCGAAAAGTGATCAATGTGGTCAAGTCACATTGATGACCAAAAATGACTCAGAAGTTAGAAATTGTCCAATGAAATTGAATTGTATATAACCCGAAACCTTAGATTTAATTTCCTAATCAATTTTCTAAACCTTCGTTTGAATTTCTCGAAGGCTATCGAAGCGTTAAAATCGCAGCCTTGGACTTATAACTCTGAATCTAATTATTTTATCTTTCTCTATAAAAAATCCCAAAAATATGAAAATGGTTGGCTCTTAAAAGCTGAAATTTATGAAAATCGGTTCATAAGTTTTTCAACACTCAGTCAAAATAGCTGTTCAGCTGAAAAAGTAAATTTATTGAACACTGTTCAGTTCACTGTATGCTTTTGTAGTCCCGCCAGTGGCGTTAAATAAAATGCACTTCGAAAGCCACTACAATTTTAGTCAATATATTCCTAACAGGCTAGTTGTATTTTTCAATTCAAAATGTAGCCATATTTTGCATCCCAATACCTCGTACCGGTACCACGTGCTTTGAACAGAAGGACAAAAAACACCCGCCAAAATTTTCCCTTTCAAATTTTTAATGCTCAGCAAGCTTCGATTTGCTATCCAGTACAGGTGAACTCTGGTTGATCGTTTCTAATGCCCAGCCCATGGTGATGGTGAAAACAACCCCGCCAAAGGAAACGAAAATTGATCGACAAAATGGGTGCCATGACTTTTGATTCGTGGGAAAAAAACGAAAGTTGTATGGGAGGGTCCCTTTGCTTAAGTGGGAGGGGCTCAAAACTATTACTAAAACCTTACCATGGTCTAAACACATAACTGTACCAAATTTCAGGCTGATCGGTTAAGCGGTGTGGATTTGTATAAGGTGCATACAAACAAACATATATAGTCCAACTCATCTTTATATATTAGATAAAAAAAAGTTGCTAGTGGCGCCTCGAAGCAGCAGCACCAACAATCATTTTAAAATTGGAGATAATCAAAATATAAAAATTAAAATTTATTTGACTCGGGGATAGGAACCAAAAACCTTTATATCCCAAGTCGCAAGCGCTATCCAATAAGCCATCAGCACGCTCGACTGAGAGCGGTTCAAGCTCAAATAAGTAAAAGGCATTACTAAGACGCACCGTGGTCTGGGCAGTTTCTCAGTCTGCTGGGGCAAATACGGCAACAGTGTTTACATATTACACTTCTTGCTTTTCAATGCAGCAAATGGCGGATGGGCGTTTCCTTCAGAGTCCGCCATGCCTATAGACGCTATAATTGCATATATGAAATTATAGTGTCTATAGCCATGCCGGCTGTCAACAAAATGCAGAGCCGTACAGAAAAGTGCGTTGGGGGGGAATTGATATGAAGATTTTATGACTCTCGTTTTTTTTTACCCGTGTTGAAGAATGAATTTATTTTTTTTTTTCATTTCTACATACTCATACATAATTTAGATTCAATTTCAGATGCAGAATTCAGAATCAGTTTTCAAATTCAGGATACAGGTTTAGGAATCAGAATTCAGGATTCAGAATTCAGATTTCAAAATTCAGATTCAGAACTCATATTCAGATTCAGAATTCAGATTCAGAATTCAGATTCAGAATTCAGATTCAGAATTCAGATTCAGAATTCAGATTCAGAATTCAGATTCAGAATTCAGATTCAGAATTCAGATTCAGAATTCAGATTCAGAATTCAGATTCAGAATTCAGATTCAGAATTCAGATTCAGAATTCAGATTCAGAATTCAGATTCAGAATTCAGATTCAGAATTCAGATTCAGAATTCAGATTCAGAATTCAGATTCAGAATTCAGATTCAGAATTCAGATTCAGAATTCAGATTCAGAATTCAGAATTCAGATTCAGAATTCAGATTCAGAATTCAGATTCAGAATTCAGATTCAGAATTCAGATTCAGAATTCAGATTCAGAATTCAGATTCAGAATTCAGATTCAGAATTCAGATTCAGAATTCAGATTCAGAATTCAGATTCAGAATTCAGATTCAGAATTCAGATTCAGAATTCAGATTCAGAATTCAGATTCAGAATTCAGATTCAGAATTCAGATTCAGAATTCAGATTCAGAATTCAGATTCAGAATTCAGATTCAGAATTCAGATTCAGAATTCAGATTCAGAATTCAGATTCAGAATTCAGATTCAGAATTCAGATTCAGAATTCAGATTCAGAATTCAGATTCAGAATTCAGATTCAGAATTCAGATTCAGAATTCAGATTCAGAATTCAGATTCAGAATTCAGATTCAGAATTCAGATTCAGAATTCAGATTCAGAATTCAGATTCAGAATTCAGATTCAGAATTCAGATTCAGAATTCAGATTCAGAATTCAGATTCAGAATTCAGATTCAGAATTCAGATTCAGAATTCAGATTCAGAATTCAGATTCAGAATTCAGATTCAGAATTCAGATTCAGAATTCAGATTCAGAATTCAGATTCAGAATTCAGATTCAGAATTCAGATTCAGAATTCAGATTCAGAATTCAGATTCAGAATTCAGATTCAGAATTCAGATTCAGAATTCAGATTCAGAATTCAGATTCAGAATTCAGATTCAGAATTCAGATTCAGAATTCAGATTCAGAATTCAGATTCAGAATTCAGATTCAGAATTCAGAATTCAGATTCAGAATTCAGATTCAGAATTCAGATTCAGAATTCAGATTCAGAATTCAGATTCAGAATTCAGATTCAGAATTCAGATTCAGAATTCAGATTCAGAATTCAGATTCAGAATTCAGATTCAGAATTCAGATTCAGAATTCAGATTCAGAATTCAGATTCAGAATTCAGATTCAGAATTCAGATTCAGAATTCAGATTCAGAATTCAGATTCAGAATTCAGATTCAGAATTCAGATTCAGAATTCAGATTCAGAATTCAGATTCAGAATTCAGATTCAGAATTCAGATTCAGAATTCAGATTCAGAATTCAGATTCAGAATTCAGATTCAGAATTCAGATTCAGAATTCAGATTCAGAATTCAGATTCAGAATTCAGATTCAGAATTCAGATTCAGAATTCAGATTCAGAATTCAGATTCAGAATTCAGATTCAGAATTCAGATTCAGAATTCAGATTCAGAATTCAGATTCAGAATTCAGATTCAGAATTCAGATTCAGAATTCAGATTCAGAATTCAGATTCAGAATTCAGATTCAGAATTCAGATTCAGAATTCAGATTCAGAATTCAGATTCAGAATTCAGATTCAGAATTCAGATTCAGAATTCAGATTCAGAATTCAGATTCAGAATTCAGATTCAGAATTCAGATTCAGAATTCAGATTCAGAATTCAGATTCAGAATTCAGATTCAGAATTCAGATTCAGAATTCAGATTCAGAATTCAGATTCAGAATTCAGATTCAGAATTCAGATTCAGAATTCAGATTCAGAATTCAGATTCAGAATTCAGATTCAGAATTCAGATTCAGAATTCAGATTCAGAATTCAGATTCAGAATTCAGATTCAGAATTCAGATTCAGAATTCAGATTCAGAATTCAGA
>NC_073692.1:16997071-17016253 GCF_029784155.1 Uranotaenia lowii
GAAATGACACATATACAAGCTTGAATTATAAAATTCCAGAAACGTATTCTTAACTTCAAATGCTATCATTTAAACAAGCCGAATCAACTTTTGAAGTATACCTGATTCTTGGAAGAGCGCAATTGTGTATGATCTCAAAAATTAATAAACTAACATCGTAGAAAAATTGACGGCTTCAATATATTCACAGCAAGGTAAATTCATCTGGTTCATTTTACCTCAATTCTTTTTACTAAAGAGGCTAACTAACAACTTTGAACAAGCCATACGAACCAGTTATTTTATCCAGTTGAGCTTAAAATTAACAATCCAACGAAGAAATACAGATTCTAGGCTTCTCTGAGCGGGCATTTTCACGCATCATATCATCGCATCATATATTAAGTGCTTCATGCTAGTTTGAAGCAATTCGAAAAACAACGTTAAGCGTAAAATTTTGATAATGCAAATCAGAAATGTGTAACGAATCTTCAACATCAATTTGATCGAAACTCTTCAAATAGATACGACCTTTTCATAATTGACTAAAAGTTTGTTGTTTTGTTTTGTTTACATTTCATTTTCTTCTTGACAGTTCTCTCTGGTGTCCTTGGAGACATCTGGTGGCTCAACCAAAAAACATAAAATTGATTCAAAACGGTCGTCGGGACTTTACACACTTTTCAAAGCTTAGCTTGTACATCAGTTTATCAGTGCCTAAAATGTGTCGTATTTCTTGTCAGGTTTGATTCGGCTGATCAGATAAAGCTGTCATTTGTTCTGTTACAATAATTTTTGTGATTAATTTTCGATTCTAGTGTTATGTAGTGTTATCTGACTTACTGTGTGAAAATTCGTACTTCCTCCTATATTTGGATTAAATTTTCACTGCTTCGATTTTTCACAGTCACCACTTTCCACTGTTTGTTTTACTTTGATCTGGTTCAGCTAGTGTATGCTATTGTTTACAGGTTGTTGTTGGATTCGTGTTTCTGTGTTGGTGTTTTTATGTTTTGAGTTTATTTTTCTTTTTGTGTGTTGAAGTGTTTTAAAAATGTTTGCGTATGTTGAATGTATGTTTTCGGTGTCTTTTTTTAGGTTTATCGCGTGCTTTGTTGTTTTTATATGGCAGCTCTCCAGGATCAGCAATTTGTTCTCGTTGTCACACCTGTCGATGATATCCGCTTTATCTATGTCGAACAGGTGATCCATAGCTATTTCGTGCTCCAATAATGCTGTCTGTTGGCGAAGTTGTTGTATTGCGTAGTCCTGTTTTGTGTATCCGATGTTCCATAGGCGCTTGAGTTCGTTAGTTTGAGTCCTGTGTTGTGAGATTCGTTGTTTTAATTTTCTCGTAGTACATCCTATGTAGCATGCTTCGCAGTTTTCTGCTTCCTGTGTTTCATCTGTTTTCCAATATCCTTTGCATGTTATTTTGTATATGACGTTTGTTTGTTCATCGTGCGGCGTTTTGTCTTTTATGATCGGAAAAAGACACCCAATTGTTTTTACTTGTTTACTTGCTGTTCGTATATCAGCATATTCCGAACGCAATGTTTTGGTTATGTTGGCGGTAAGACCATCTATATTTGTGAGCGAAGTAAAAACAATTGGGTGTCTTTTTCCGATCATAAAAGACAAAACGCCGCACGATGAACAAACAAACGTCATATACAAAATAACATGCAAAGGACATTGGAAAACAGATGAAACACAGGAAGCAGAAAACTGCGAAGCATGCTACATAGGATGTACTACGAGAAAATTAAAACAACGAATCTCACAACACAGGACTCAAACTAACGAACTCAAGCGCCTATGGAACATCGGATACACAAAACAGGACTACGCAATACAACAACTTCGCCAACAGACAGCATTATTGGAGCACGAAATAGCTATGGATCACCTGTTCGACATAGATAAAGCGGATATCATCGACAGGTGAGACAACGAGAACAAATTGCTGATCCTGGAGAGCTGCCATATAAAAACAACAAAGCACGCGATAAACCTAAAAAAAGACACCGAAAACATACATTCAACATACGCAAACATTTTTAAAACACTTCAACACACAAAAAGAAAAATAAACTCAAAACATAAAAACACCAACACAGAAACACGAATCCAACAACAACCTGTAAACAATAGCATACACTAGCTGAACCAGATCAAAGTAAAACAAACAGTGGAAAGTGGTGACTGTGAAAAATCGAAGCAGTGAAAATTTAATCCAAATATAGGAGGAAGTACGAATTTTCACACAGTAAGTCAGATAACACTACATAACACTAGAATCGAAAATTAATCACAAAAATTATTGTAACAGAACAAATGACAGCTTTATCTGATCAGCCGAATCAAACCTGACAAGAAATACGACACATTTTAGGTAAGAATCAGATAATCTTGTGAAGAATTTTTTGATAATTTAGTTCACACACAATAAACTTTGCAGTCCCTGATGACGATCCTATATGGATTGAAACGTTGGAACGTTAAATAAATAGTCGTTTTCACTAATTAAAAAGACTGAAAGCCGAAAAATACAGCTCGAAATTCAAGTAACAGTCGTTAAAAATATCATTCAGAATCTGAATTCTGAATCTGAATTCTGAATCTGAATTCTGAATCTGAATTTGAATCTAAATTCTGAATCTGAATTCTGAATCTGAATTCTTAATCTTGTAAATCTCATTTTCATTTGCTGGAATATGATTGTTTTGCATCACGCGTTTGTCAACATTAAAATTCCTTTCATCCGAAATTTTTTTTTAGGATTTCGGATTTTACAACTTTTAGTAGTATGGTTTTACCCCTAAAAGTATGCAGCACCCTTAATTTCAGAAAAATTGTGAAAAAAAGTTTTCACAAAACAAAATCGTGTTTTCATGCGTAATGATCTTTAAGTCATCGCAAATTTATCAAAAACTGTGAAAATTAGTATTCTTGGAGAAACAATTTCAGAATTGAAAATTGATAAAGGTGGGAAGAAAAGTGAGGAGAATATTTAAGGATGATGAAAAGAGCGAAAGAACATTTTTGCAAGGAAAATTTGTTAACGTACACCATACTTTACCTCACCACATCCATCTTCATCAATTTTTGCCTTTCTAACAGAAAGGTTTGGTTATCGGTCGATTTGAGAGATCATTAATTATGGGTCTTAGACATACCTTTATAGGTACCTATCGACTCAGCTCGACGAGTTCTGTTGATGTCCGTAGATTTGTGTGTTCCATTTTAAAAATGTCTAGAACGTTTTTGCGAAACTGGGCTGCACAATTAAAATGATTTTAGTCTCAAAAGAATGCATTTTTTTCCTACACAACCGTTTCAAAAACGAAAAAAAAAAACAAAATAGTTGAAACCGTTTTCTTTAGCAAATTCATATCATACTTATTATGGCATAAAAAAAAGTTGCTAGTGGCGCCTCGAAGCAGCAGCACCAGCAATCATTTAAAAATTGGAGATAATCAAAATAAAAAAATTAAAACTTATTTGACTCGGGGAATAGAAACCAACAACCTTTATATCCCTAGTCGCAACAAGCGCTATCCAATAAGCCATCGGCACGCATGACTGAGAGCGGTTCAAACTCAAATAAATAAAAGGCATTACTAAGACGCACCGTGGTCTGGGCAGTTTCTCAGTCTGCTGGGGCAAATACGGCAACAGTGTTTACATCTTACACTTCTTGCTTTTCAATGCAGCAAATGGCGGATGGGCGTTATGCCGGCTGTCAACAAAATGCAGAGCCGTACAGAAAAGTGCGTTGGGGGGGAATTGATATGAAGATTTTATGACTCTCGTTTTTTTTTACCCGTGTTGAAGAATGAATTTATTTTTTTTTTCATTTCTACATACTCATACATAATTAAGATTCAATTTCAGATGCAGAATTCAGATTCAGTTTTCAAATTCAGGATACAGGTTTAGGAATCAGAATTCAGGATTCAGAATTCAGATTTCAAAATTCAGATTCAGAACTCATATTCAGATTCAGAATTCAGATTCAGAATTCAGATTCAGAATTCAGATTCAGAATTCAGATTCAGAATTCAGATTCAGAATTCAGATTCAGAATTCAGATTCAGAATTCAGATTCAGAATTCAGATTCAGAATTCAGATTCAGAATTCAGATTCAGAATTCAGATTCAGAATTCAGATTCAGAATTCAGATTCAGAATTCAGATTCAGAATTCAGATTCAGAATTAAGATTCAGAATTCAGATTCAGAATTCAGATTCAGAATTCAGATTCAGAATTCAGATTCAGAATTCAGATTCAGAATTCAGATTCAGAATTCAGATTCAGAATTCAGATTCAGAATTCAGATTCAGAATTCAGATTCAGAATTCAGATTCAGAATTCAGATTCAGAATTCAGATTCAGAATTCAGATTCAGAATTCAGATTCAGAATTCAGATTCAGAATTCAGATTCAGAATTCAGATTCAGAATTCAGATTCAGAATTCAGATTCAGAATTCAGATTCAGAATTCAGATTCAGAATTCAGATTCAGAATTCAGATTCAGAATTCAGATTCAGAATTCAGATTCAGAATTCAGATTCAGAATTCAGATTCAGAATTCAGATTCAGAATTCAGATTCAGAATTCAGATTCAGAATTCAGATTCAGAATTCAGATTCAGAATTCAGATTCAGAATTCAGATTCAGAATTCAGATTCAGAATTCAGATTCAGAATTCAGATTCAGAATTCAGATTCAGAATTCAGATTCAGAATTCAGATTCAGAATTCAGATTCAGAATTCAGATTCAGAATTCAGATTCAGAATTCAGATTCAGAATTCAGATTCAGAATTCAGATTCAGAATTCAGATTCAGAATTCAGATTTAGAATTCAGATTTAGAATTCAGATTTAGAATTCAGATTCAGAATTCAGATTCAGAATTCAGATTCAGAATTCAGATTCAGAATTCAAAATTCAGATTCAGAATTCTGAATCTGAATTCTGAATCTGAATTCTGAATCTGAATTCTGAATCTGAATTCTGAATCTGAATTCTGAATCTGAATTCTGAATCTGAATTCTGAATTCTGAATCTGAATTCTGAATCTGAATTCTGAATCTGAATTCTGAATCTGAATTCTGAATCTGAATTCGGAATCTGAATTCTGAATCTGAATTCTGAATCTGAATTCTGAATCTGAATTCTGAATCTGAATTCTGAATCTGAATTCTGAATCTGAATTCTGAATCTGAATTCTGAATCTGAATTCTGAATCTGAATTCTGAATCTGAATTCTGAATCTGAATTCTGAATCTGAATTCTGAATCTGAATTCTGAATCTGAATTCTAAATCTGAATTTTGAATTCTGAATCTGAATTCTGAATCTGAATTCTGAATCTGAATTCTGAATCTGAATTCTGAATCTGAATTCTGAATCTGAATTCTGAATCTGAATTCTGAATCTGAATTCTGAATCTGAATTCTGAATCTGAATTCTGAATCTGAATTCTGAATCTGAATTCTGAATCTGAATTCTGAATCTGAATTTGAATCTAAATTCTGAATCTGAATTCTGAATCTGAATTCTGAATCTGAATTCTGAATCTGAATTCTGAATCTGAATTCTGAATCTGAATTCTGAATCTGAATTCTGAATCTGAATTCTGAATTCTGAATCTGAATTCTGAATCTGAATTCTGAATCTGAATTCTGAATCTGAATTCTGAATCTGAATTCTGAATCTGAATTCTGAATCTGAATTCTGAATCTGAATTCTGAATCTGAATTCTGAATCTGAATTCTGAATCTGAATTCTGAATCTGAATTCTGAATCTGAATTCTGAATCTGAATTTTGAATTCTGAATTTTGAATTCTGAATCTGAATTCTGAATCTGAATTCTGAATCTGAATTCTGAATCTGAATTCCGAGGTGTATTTTTCGGCTTTCAGTCTTTTTAATTAGTGAAAACGACTATTTATTTAACGTTCCAACGTTTCAATCCATATAGGATCGTCATCAGGGACTGCAAAGTTTATTGTGTGTGAACTAAATTATCAAAAAATTCTTCACAAGATTATCTGATTCTTACCTAAAATGTGTCGTATTTCTTGTCAGGTTTGATTCGGCTGATCAGATAAAGCTGTCATTTGTTCTGTTACAATAATTTTTGTGATTAATTTTCGATTCTAGTGTTATGTAGTGTTATCTGACTTACTGTGTGAAAATTCGTACTTCCTCCTATATTTGGATTAAATTTTCACTGCTTCGATTTTTCACAGTCACCACTTTCCACTGTTTGTTTTACTTTGATCTGGTTCAGCTAGTGTATGCTATTGTTTACAGGTTGTTGTTGGATTCGTGTTTCTGTGTTGGTGTTTTTATGTTTTGAGTTTATTTTTCTTTTTGTGTGTTGAAGTGTTTTAAAAATGTTTGCGTATGTTGAATGTATGTTTTCGGTGTCTTTTTTTAGGTTTATCGCGTGCTTTGTTGTTTTTATATGGCAGCTCTCCAGGATCAGCAATTTGTTCTCGTTGTCACACCTGTCGATGATATCCGCTTTATCTATGTCGAACAGGTGATCCATAGCTATTTCGTGCTCCAATAATGCTGTCTGTTGGCGAAGTTGTTGTATTGCGTAGTCCTGTTTTGTGTATCCGATGTTCCATAGGCGCTTGAGTTCGTTAGTTTGAGTCCTGTGCTGTGAGATTCGTTGTTTTAATTTTCTCGTAGTACATCCTATGTAGCATGCTTCGCAGTTTTCTGCTTCCTGTGTTTCATCTGTTTTCCAATATCCTTTGCATGTTATTTTGTATATGACGTTTGTTTGTTCATCGTGCGGCGTTTTGTCTTTTATGATCGGAAAAAGACACCCAATTGTTTTTACTTGTTTACTTGCTGTTCGTATATCAGCATATTCCGAACGCAATGTTTTGGTTATGTTGGCGGTAAGACCATCTATATTTGTGAGCGAAGTAAAAACAATTGGGTGTCTTTTTCCGATCATAAAAGACAAAACGCCGCACGATGAACAAACAAACGTCATATACAAAATAACATGCAAAGGACATTGGAAAACAGATGAAACACAGGAAGCAGAAAACTGCGAAGCATGCTACATAGGATGTACTACGAGAAAATTAAAACAACGAATCTCACAACACAGGACTCAAACTAACGAACTCAAGCGCCTATGGAACATCGGATACACAAAACAGGACTACGCAATACAACAACTTCGCCAACAGACAGCATTATTGGAGCACGAAATAGCTATGGATCACCTGTTCGACATAGATAAAGCGGATATCATCGACAGGTGTGACAACGAGAACAAATTGCTGATCCTGGAGAGCTGCCATATAAAAACAACAAAGCACGCGATAAACCTAAAAAAAGACACCGAAAACATACATTCAACATACGCAAACATTTTTAAAACACTTCAACACACAAAAAAAAAAATAAACTCAAAACATAAAAACACCAACACAGAAACACGAATCCAACAACAACCTGTAAACAATAGCATACACTAGCTGAACCAGATCAAAGTAAAACAAACAGTGGAAAGTGGTGACTGTGAAAAATCGAAGCAGTGAAAATTTAATCCAAATATAGGAGGAAGTACGAATTTTCACACAGTAAGTCAGATAACACTACATAACACTAGAATCGAAAATTAATCACAAAAATTATTGTAACAGAACAAATGACAGCTTTATCTGATCAGCCGAATCAAACCTGACAAGAAATACGACACATTTTAGGTAAGAATCAGATAATCTTGTGAAGAATTTTTTGATAATTTAGTTCACACACAATAAACTTTGCAGTCCCTGATGACGATCCTATATGGATTGAAACGTTGGAACGTTAAATAAATAGTCGTTTTCACTAATTAAAAAGACTGAAAGCCGAAAAATACACCTCGAAATTCAAGTAACAGTCGTTAAAAATATCATTCAGAATCTGAATTCTGAATCTGAATTCTGAATCTGAATTCTGAATCTGAATTCTGAATCTGAATTTGAATCTAAATTCTGAATCTGAATTCTGAATCTGAATTCTTAATCTTGTAAATCTCATTTTCATTTGCTGGAATATGATTGTTTTGCATCACGCGTTTGTCAACATTAAAATTCCTTTCATCCGAAATTTTTTTTTAGGATTTCGGATTTTACAACTTTTAGTAGTATGGTTTTACCCCTAAAAGTATGCAGCACCCTTAATTTCAGAAAAATTGTGAAAAAAAGTTTTCACAAAACAAAATCGTGTTTTCATGCGTAATGATCTTTAAGTCATCGCAAATTTATCAAAAACTGTGAAAATTAGTATTCTTGGAGAAACAATTTCAGAATTGAAAATTGATAAAGGTGGGAAGAAAAGTGAGGAGAATATTTAAGGATGATGAAAAGAGCGAAAGAACATTTTTGCAAGGAAAATTTGTTAACGTACACCATACTTTACCTCACCACATCCATCTTCATCAATTTTTGCCTTTCTAACAGAAAGGTTTGGTTATCGGTCGATTTGAGAGATCATTAATTATGGGTCTTAGACATACCTTTATAGGTACCTATCGACTCAGCTCGACGAGTTCTGTTGATGTCCGTAGATTTGTGTGTTCCATTTTAAAAATGTCTAGAACGTTTTTGCGAAACTGGGCTGCACAATTAAAATGATTTTAGTCTCAAAAGAATGCATTTTTTTTCCTACACAACCGTATCAAAAACGAAAAAAAAAAACAAAATAGTTGAAACCGTTTTCTTTAGCAAATTCATATCATACTTATTATGGCATAAAAAAAAGTTGCTAGTGGCGCCTCGAAGCAGCAGCACCAGCAATCATTTAAAAATTGGAGATAATCAAAATAAAAAAATTAAAACTTATTTGACTCGGGAATAGAACCAACAACCTTTATATCCCTAGTCGCAACAAGCGCTATCCAATAAGCCATTGGCACGCATGACTGAGAGCGGTTCAAACTCAAATAAATAAAAGGCATTACTAAGACGCACCGTGGTCTGGGCAGTTTCTCAGTCTGCTGGGGCAAATACGGCAACAGTGTTTACATCTTACACTTCTTGCTTTTCAATGCAGCAAATGGCGGATGGGCGTTTCCTTCTGAGTCCGCCATGCCTATAGACACTATAATTTCATATATGAAATTATAGTGTCTATAGCCATGCCGGCTGTCAACAAAATGCAGAGCCGTACAGAAAAGTGCGTTGGGGGGGAATTGATATGAAGATTTTATGACTCTCGTTTTTTTTTACCCGTGTTGAAGAATGAATTTATTTTTTTTTTTCATTTCTACATACTCATACATAATTTAGATTCAATTTCAGATGCAGAATTCAGATTCAGTTTTCAAATTCAGGATACAGGTTTAGGAATCAGAATTCAGGATTCAGAATTCAGATTTCAAAATTCAGATTCAGAACTCATATTCAGATTCAGAATTCAGATTCAGAATTCAGATTCAGAATTCAGATTCAGAATTCAGATTCAGAATTCAGATTCAGAATTCAGATTCAGAATTCAGATTCAGAATTCAGATTCAGAATTCAGATTCAGAATTCAGATTCAGAATTCAGATTCAGAATTCAGATTCAGAATTCAGATTCAGAATTCAGATTCAGAATTCAGATTCAGAATTCAGATTCAGAATTCAGATTCAGAATTCAGATTCAGAATTCTGATTCAGAATTCTGATTCAGAATTCTGATTCAGAATTCAGATTCAGAATTCAGATTCAGAATTCAGATTCAGAATTCAGATTCAGAATTCAGATTCAGAATTCAGATTCAGAATTCAGATTCAGAATTCAGATTCAGAATTCAGATTCAGAATTCAGATTCAGAATTCAGATTCAGAATTCAGATTCAGAATTCAGATTCAGAATTCTGATTCAGAATTCAGATTCAGAATTCAGATTCAGAATTCAGATTCAGAATTCAGATTCAGAATTCAGATTCAGAATTCAGATTCAGAATTCAGATTCAGAATTCAGATTCAGAATTCAGATTCAGAATTCAGATTCAGAATTCAGATTCAGAATTCAGATTCAGAATTCAGATTCAGAATTCAGATTCAGAATTCAGATTCAGAATTCAGATTCAGAATTCAGATTCAGAATTCAGATTCAGAATTCAGATTCAGAATTCAGATTCAGAATTCAGATTCAGAATTCAGATTCAGAATTCAGATTCAGAATTCAGATTCAGAATTCAGATTCAGAATTCAGATTCAGAATTCAGATTCAGAATTCAGATTCAGAATTCAGATTCAGAATTCAGATTCAGAATTCAGATTCAGAATTCAGATTCAGAATTCAGATTCAGAATTCAGATTCAGAATTCAGATTCAGAATTCAGATTCAGAATTCAGATTCAGAATTCAGATTCAGAATTCAGATTCAGAATTCAGATTCAGAATTCAGATTCAGAATTCAGATTCAGAATTCAGATTCAGAATTCAGATTCAGAATTCAGATTCAGAATTCAGATTCAGAATTCAGATTCAGAATTCAGATTCAGAATTCAGATTCAGAATTCAGATTCAGAATTCAGATTCAGAATTCAGATTCAGAATTCAGATTCAGAATTCAGATTCAGAATTCAGATTCAGAATTCAGATTCAGAATTCAGATTCAGAATTCAGATTCAGAATTCAGATTCAGAATTCAGATTCAGAATTCAGATTCAGAATTCAGATTCAGAATTCAGATTCAGAATTCAGATTCAGAATTCAGATTCAGAATTCAGATTCAGAATTCAGATTCAGAATTCAGATTCAGAATTCAGATTCAGAATTCAGATTCAGAATTCAGATTCAGAATTCAGATTCAGAATTCAGATTCAGAATTCAGATTCAGAATTCAGATTCAGAATTCAGATTCAGAATTCAGATTCAGGATTCAGATTCAGAATTCAGATTCAGAATTCAGATTCAGAATTCAGATTCAGAATTCAGATTCAGAATTCAGATTCAGAATTCAGATTCAGAATTCAGATTCAGAATTCAGATTCAGAATTCAGATTCAGAATTCAGATTCAGAATTCAGATTCAGAATTCAAAATTCAGATTCAGAATTCAGATTCAGAATTCAGATTCAGAATTCAGATTCAGAATTCAGATTCTGAAATTAATTTTTACGGCCTTATCGGTGAAAGTTATGTTCTCATAGTGAGAACATTTCAAGAATTGAAAATTATAGATGGATAGAAGAAGATTAGAAGAAAATTATAGGTGTTGAAATGAGCGGGTAGAATTTTTTAAGAAGCATTTTCACCACATACTTAACTTTTGTTCAATCACGGATCAACTATTTTGAAATGTTAGAATCGGACAGGGTTGAGTCTAACACAACACAATAGTTGATCTTGCGTGGTTCGCACCGCGAAACTTGCAGTGCGAACGAACAAAAGGAAAGCATGTGGTCGCTCTGAAAAGCTCCCGTAAACAGTACAACAGTTCTATCGACGTCAGACTTGTACCGGTTGTTATCTTTGCGAGCGATCCAATCGGGTTTGATTGTTTTCGCTTCGGTCGATAGGGTGGTACAGACTGGCTATCGATGCAAAGAACAACGTTTTTGATTTTTTTATTAGCCAAATTTTAATTTTATTAATTAAGATTAATCACCGTGATTTATGTTTTGAAATTAATTTTTACGGCCTTATCGGTGAAAGTTATGTTCTCATAGTGAGAACATTTCAAGAATTGAAAATTATAGATGGATAGAAGAAGATTAGAAGAAAATTATAGGTGTTGAAATGAGCGGGTAGAATTTTTTAAGAAGCATTTTCACCACATACTTAACTTTTGTTCAATCACGGATCAACTATTTTGAAATGTTAGAATCGGACAGGGTTGAGTCTAACACAACACAATAGTTGATCTTGCGTGGTTCGCACCGCGAAACTTGCAGTGCGAACGAACAAAAGGAAAGCATGTGGTCGCTCTGAAAAGCTCCCGTAAACAGTACAACAGTTCTATCGACGTCAGACTTGTACCGGTTGTTATCTTTGCGAGCGATCCAATCGGGTTTGATTGTTTTCGCTTCGGTCGATAGGGTGGTACAGACTGGCTATCGATGCAAAGAACAACGTTTTTGATTTTTTTATTAGCCAAATTTTAATTTTATTAATTAAGATTAATCACCGTGATTTATGTTTTGAAATTAATTTTTACGGCCTTATCGGTGAAAGTTATGTTCTCATAGTGAGAACATTTCAAGAATTGAAAATTATAGATGGATAGAAGAAGATTAGAAGAAAATTATAGGTGTTGAAATGAGCGGGTAGAATTTTTTAAGAAGCATTTTCACCACATACTTAACTTTTGTTCAATCACGGATCAACTATTTTGAAATGTTAGAATCGGACAGGGTTGAGTCTAACACAACACAATAGTTGATCTTGCGTGGTTCGCACCGCGAAACTTGCAGTGCGAACGAACAAAAGGAAAGCATGTGGTCGCTCTGAAAAGCTCCCGTATTCTGAATCTGAATTCTGAATCTGAATTCTGAATCTGAATTCTGAATCTGAATTCTAAATCTGAATTCTAAATCTGAATTCTAAATCTGAATTCTGAATCTGAATTCTGAATCTGAATTCTGAATCTGAATTCTGAATCTGAATTCTGAATCTGAATTCTGAATCTGAATTCTGAATCTGAATTCTGAATTCTGAATCTGAATTCTGAATCTGAATTCTGAATCTGAATTCTGAATCTGAATTCTGAATCTGAATTCTGAATCTGAATTCTGAATCTGAATTCTGAATCTGAATTCTGAATCTGAATTCTGAATCTGAATTCTGAATCTGAATTCTGAATCTGAATCTGAATTCTGAATCTGAATTCTGAATCTGAATTCTGAATCTGAATTCTGGATCTGAATTCTGAATCTGAATTCTGAATCTGAATTCTGAATCTGAATTCTGAATCTGAATTCTGAATCTGAATTCTGAATCTGAATTCTGAATCTGAATTCTGAATCTGAATTCTGAATCTGAATTCTGAATCTGAATTCTGAATCTGAATTCTGAATCTGAATTCTGAATCTGAATTCTGAATCTGAATTCTGAATCTGAATTCTGAATCTGAATTCTGAATCTGAATTCTGAATCTGAATTCTGAATCTGAATTCTGAATCTGAATTCTGAATCTGAATTCTGAATCTGAATTCTGAATCTGAATTCTGAATCTGAATTCTGAATCTGAATTCTGAATCTGAATTCTGAATCTGAATTCTGAATCTGAATTCTGAATCTGAATTCTGAATCTGAATTCTGAATCTGAATTCTGAATCTGAATTCTGAATCTGAATTCTGAATCTGAATTCTGAATCTGAATTCTGAATCTGAATTCTGAATCTGAATTCTGAATCTGAATTCTGAATCTGAATTCTGAATCTGAATTCTGAATCTGAATTCTGAATCTGAATTCTGAATCTGAATTCTGAATCTGAATTCTGAATCTGAATTCTGAATCTGAATTCTGAATCTGAATTCTGAATCTGAATTCTGAATCTGAATTCTGAATCTGAATTCTGAATCTGAATTCTGAATCTGAATTCTGAATCTGAATTCTGAATCTGAATTCTGAATCTGAATTCTGAATCTGAATTCTGAATCTGAATTCTGAATCTGAATTCTGAATCTGAATTCTGAATCTTAATTCTGAATCTGAATTCTGAATCTGAATTCTGAATCTGAATTCTGAATCTGAATTCTGAATCTGAATTCTGAATCTGAATTCTGAATCTGAATTCTGAATCTGAATTCTGAATCTGAATTCTAAGATAAGTTAACCACCGTTAATTAATTTTGTAAATTTATTTTTCGGCATATCGGTGAAAAGTAGTTATGAAATTGATAAAGATGGATAGAGAAGTGAGAAGAAAATTTACAGATGTTGAAAAGAGCGAAAGAGCATTTTTGCGAGGAAACTTATTAACGTACACCATACTTTACCCTGCAACATTTCATTATTTAGGAGAAGTAGTACCGGGATAGAGGTGGCACTACCTTAACCTATACAATGAAATCTGGTTGGTCCGAAGTCTACATGTGGTGAACACGTATACTCCGGACGGGCCCGTCCGGAGTATACGAGTTCACCACATGTAGACTTCGGACCAACCAGATTTCATTGTATAGGTTAAGGTAGTGCCACCTCTATCCCGGTACTACTTCTCCTAAATAATGAAATGTTGCAGGGTAAAGTATGGTGTACGTTAATAAGTTTCCTCGCAAAAATGCTCTTTCGCTCTTTTCAACATCTGTAAATTTTCTTCTCACTTCTCTATCCATCTTTATCAATTTCATAACTACTTTTCACCGATATGCCGAAAAATAAATTTACAGAATCTGAATTCTGAATCTGAATTCTGAATCTGAATTCTGAATCTGAATTCTGAATCTGAATTCTGAATCTGAATTCTGAATCTGAATTCTGAATCTGAATTCTGAATCTGAATTCTGAATCTGAATTCTGAATCTGAATTCTGAATCTGAATTCTGAATCTGAATTCTGAATCTGAATTCTGAATCTGAATTCTGAATCTGAATTCTGAATCTGAATTCTGAATCTGAATTCTGAATCTGAATTCTGAATCTGAATTCTGAATCTGAATTCTGAATCTGAATTCTGAATCTGAATTCTGAATCTGAATTCTGAATCTGAATTCTGAATCTGAATTCTGAATCTGAATTCTGAATCTGAATTCTGAATCTGAATTCTGAATCTGAATTCTGAATCTGAATTCTGAATCTGAATTCTGAATCTGAATTCTGAATCTGAATTCTGAATCTGAATTCTGAATCTGAATTCTGAATCTGAATTCTGAATCTGAATTCTGAATCTGAATTCTGAATCTGAATTCTGAATCTGAATTCTGAATCTGAATTCTGAATCTGAATTCTGAATCTGAATTCTGAATCTGAATTCTGAATCTGAATTCTGAATCTGAATTCTGAATCTGAATTCTGAATCTGAATTCTGAATCTGAATTCTGAATCTGAATTCTGAATCTGAATTCTGAATCTGAATTTTGAATCTGAATTCTGAATCTGAATTCTGAATCTGAATTCTGAATCTGAATTCTGAATCTGAATTCTGAATCTGAATTCTGAATCTGAATTCTGAATCTGAATTCTGAATCTGAATTCTGAATCTGAATTCTGAATCTGAATTCTGAATCTGAATTCTGAATCTGAATTCTGAATCTGAATTCTGAATCTGAATTCTGAATCTGAATTCTGAATCTGAATTCTGAATCTGAATTCTGAATCTGAATTTTGAATTCTGAATCTGAATTCTGAATCTGAATTCTGAATCTGAATTCTGAATCTGAATTCTGAATCTGAATTCTAAATCTGAATTCTAAATCTGAATTCTGAATCTGAATTCTGAATCTGAATTCTGAATCTGAATTCTGAATCTGAATTCTGAATCTGAATTCTGAATCTGAATTCTGAATCTGAATTCTGAATCTGAATTCTGAATCTGAATTCTGAATCTGAATCTGAATTCTGAATTCTGAATCTGAATTCTGAATCTGAATTCTGAATCTGAATTCTGAATCTGAATTCTGAATCTGAATTCTGAATCTGAATTCTGAATCTGAATTCTGAATCTGAATTCTGAATCTGAATTCTGAATCTGAATTCTGAATCTGAATTCTGAATCTGAATTCTGAATCTGAATTCTGAATCTGAATTCTGAATCTGAATTCTGAATCTGAATTCTGAATCTGAATTCTGAATCTGAATTCTGAATCTGAATTCTGAATCTGAATTCTGAATCTGAATTCTGAATCTGAATTCTGAATCTGAATTCTGAATCTGAATTCTGAATCTGAATTCTGAATCTGAATTCTGAATCTGAATTTTGAATTCTGAATCTGAATTCTGAATCTGAATTCTGAATCTGAATTCTGAATCTGAATTCTGAATCTGAATTCTAAATCTGAATTCTAAATCTGAATTCTGAATCTGAATTCTGAATCTGAATTCTGAATCTGAATTCTGAATCTGAATTCTGAATCTGAATTCTAAATCTGAATTCTGAATCTGAATTCTGAATCTGAATTCTGAATCTGAATTCTGAATCTGAATTCTGAATCTGAATTCTGAATCTGAATTCTGAATCTGAATTCTGAATCTGAATTCTGAATCTGAATTCTGAATCTGAATTCTGAATCTGAATTCTGAATCTGAATTCTGAATCTGAATTCTGAATCTGAATTCTGAATCTGAATTCTGAATCTGAATTCTGAATCTGAATTCTGAATCTGAATTCTGAATCTGAATTCTGAATCTGAATTCTGAATCTGAATTCTGAATCTGAATTCTGAATCTGAATTCTGAATCTGAATTCTGAATCTGAATTCTGAATCTGAATTCTGAATCTGAATTCTGAATCTGAATTCTGAATCTGAATTCTGAATCTGAATTCTGAATCTGAATTCTGAATCTGAATTCTGAATCTGAATTCTGAATCTGAATTCTGAATCTGAATTCTGAATCTGAATTCTGAATCTGAATTCTGAATCTGAATTCTGAATCTGAATTCTGAATCTGAATTCTGAATCTGAATTCTGAATCTGAATTCTGAATCTGAATTCTGAATCTGAATTCTGAATCTGAATTCTGAATCTGAATTCTGAATCTGAATTCTGAATCTGAATTCTGAATCTGAATTCTGAATCTGAATTCTGAATCTGAATTCTGAATCTGAATTCTGAATCTGAATTCTGAATCTGAATTCTGAATCTGAATTCTGAATCTGAATTCTGAATCTGAATTCTGAATCTGAATTCTGAATCTGAATTCTGAATCTGAATTCTGAATCTGAATTCTGAATCTGAATTCTGAATCTGAATTCTGAATCTGAATTCTGAATCTGAATTCTGAATCTGAATTCTGAATCTGAATTCTGAATCTGAATTCTGAATCTGAATTCTGAATCTGAATTCTGAATCTGAATTCTGAATCTGAATTCTGAATCTGAATTCTGAATCTGAATTCTGAATCTGAATTCTGAATCTGAATTCTGAATCTGAATTCTGAATCTGAATTCTGAATCTGAATTCTGAATCTGAATTCTGAATCTGAATTCTGAATCTGAATTCTGAATCTGAATTCTGAATCTGAATTCTGAATCTGAATTCTGAATCTGAATTCTGAATCTGAATTCTGAATCTGAATTCTGAATCTGAATTCTGAATCTGAATTCTGAATCTGAATTCTGAATCTGAATTCTGAATCTGAATTCTGAATCTGAATTCTGAATCTGAATTCTGAATCTGAATTCTGAATCTGAATTCTGAATCTGAATTCTGAATCTGAATTCTGAATCTGAATTCTGAATCTGAATTCTGAATCTGAATTCTGAATCTGAATTCTGAATCTGAATTCTGAATCTGAATTCTGAATCTGAATTCTGAATCTGAATTTTGAATTCTGAATCTGAATTCTGAATCTGAATTCTGAATCTGAATTCTGAATCTGAATTCTGAATCTGAATTCTGAATCTGAATTCTGAATCTGAATTCTAAATCTGAATTCTGAATCTGAATTCTGAATCTGAATTCTGAATCTGAATTCTGAATCTGAATTCTGAATCTGAATTCTGAATCTGAATTCTGAATCTGAATTCTGAATCTGAATTCTGAATCTGAATTCTGAATCTGAATTCTGAATCTGAATTCTGAATCTGAATTCTGAATCTGAATTCTGAATCTGAATTCTGAATCTGAATTCTGAATCTGAATTCTGAATCTGAATTCTGAATCTGAATTCTGAATCTGAATTCTGAATCTGAATTCTGAATCTGAATTCTGAATCTGAATTCTGAATCTGAATCTGAATTCTGAATCTGAATTCTGAATCTGAATTCTGAATCTGAATTCTGAATCTGAATTCTGAATCTGAATTCTGAATCTGAATTCTGAATCTGAATTCTGAATCTGAATTCTGAATCTGAATTCTGAATCTGAATTCTGAATCTGAATTCTGAATCTGAATTCTGAATCTGAATTCTGAATCTGAATTCTGAATCTGAATTCTGAATCTGAATTCTGAATCTGAATTCTGAATCTGAATTCTGAATCTGAATTCTGAATCTGAATTCTGAATCTGAATTCTGAATCTGAATTCTGAATCTGAATTCTGAATCTGAATTCTGAATCTGAATTCTGAATCTGAATTCTGAATCTGAATTCTGAATCTGAATTCTGAATCTGAATTCTGAATCTGAATTCTGAATCTGAATTCTGAATCTGAATTCTGAATCTGAATTCTGAATCTGAATTTTGAATTCTGAATCTGAATTCTGAATCTGAATTCTGAATCTGAATTCTAAATCTGAATTCTAAATCTGAATTCTGAATCTGAATTCTGAATCTGAATTCTGAATCTGAATTCTGAATCTGAATTCTGAATCTGAATTCTGAATCTGAATTCTGAATCTGAATTCTGAATCTGAATCTGAATTCTGAATCTGAATTCTGAATCTGAATTCTGAATCTGAATTCTGAATCTGAATTCTGAATCTGAATTCTGAATCTGAATTCTGAATCTGAATTCTGAATCTGAATTCTGAATCTGAATTCTGAATCTGAATTCTGAATCTGAATTCTGAATCTGAATTCTGAATCTGAATTCTGAATCTGAATTCTGAATCTGAATTCTGAATCTGAATTCTGAATCTGAATTCTGAATCTGAATTCTGAATCTGAATTCTGAATCTGAATTCTGAATCTGAATTCTGAATCTGAATTCTGAATCTGAATTCTGAATCTGAATCTGAATTCTGAATCTGAATTCTGAATCTGAATTCTGAATCTGAATTCTGAATCTGAATTCTGAATCTGAATTCTGAATCTGAATTCTGAATCTGAATTCTGAATCTGAATTCTGAATCTGAATTCTGAATCTGAATTCTGAATCTGAATTCTGAATCTGAATTCTGAATCTGAATTCTGAATCTGAATTCTGAATCTGAATTCTGAATCTGAATTCTGAATCTGAATTCTGAATCTGAATTCTGAATCTGAATTCTGAATCTGAATTCTGAATCTGAATTCTGAATCTGAATTCTGAATCTGAATTCTGAATCTGAATTCTGAATCTGAATTCTGAATCTGAATTCTGAATCTGAATTCTGAATCTGAATTCTGAATCTGAATTCTGAATCTGAATTCTGAATC
>NC_073692.1:17016753-17065753 GCF_029784155.1 Uranotaenia lowii
AATGATATTTAAACAGTTGAATTTTAAACGCTGAAATGGTGCCGTGGTAGCAACCAGAACATTCACGTTGCTGGTCACGGTTCGAATCTTACTGTTTTTTTATGCTTTTTTTTTACTGAATAAGTAAAACTAACTACAATATTGATGGATAACCGTGACACGTGGCCTAGCATGATACCTTTTTTAGAGCTCAACCATGCATAGAAGAAAAAATTCCCACAAAAGAAGGGGAAAGTAATATGACTATTAAATGATTAATCTCATTCTGGAAACTAAATCTGAAATCTTATTCTGATTCTAAAGTTTGAATTTTGAGTTACAACACTTAGTCTAATATTTGAATACAAGTTCCAATTTCAAATTCCAGGTTGATCTTTAATCCGAATGCTTAATCAGAATTCTAAATCTGAATTCTCAATCTGAATTCTGAATCTGAACTCTGAATTTGAATTCTGAATCTGAATTCTGAATCTGAATTCTGAATCTGAATTCTGAATCTGAATTCTGAATCTGAATTCTGAATCTGAATTCTGAATCTGAATTCTGAATCTGAATTCTGAATCTGAATTCTGAATCTGAATTCTGAATCTGAATTCTGAATCTGAATTTTGAATCTGAATTCTGAATCTGAATTCTGAATCTGAATTCTGAATCTGAATTCTGAATCTGAATTCTGAATCTGAATTCTGAATCTGAATTCTGAATCTGAATTCTGAATCTGAATTCTGAATCTGAATTCTGAATCTGAATTCTGAATCTGAATTCTGAATCTGAATTCTGAATCTGAATTCTGAATCTGAATTCTGAATCTGAATTCTGAATCTGAATTCTGAATCTGAATTCTGAATCTGAATTCTGAATCTGAATTCTGAATCTGAATTCTGAATCTGAATTCTGAATCTGAATTCTGAATCTGTATTCTGAATCTGAATTCTGAATCTGAATTCTGAATCTGAATTCTGAATTCTGAATTTTGAATCTGAATTCTGAATCTGAATTCTGAATCTGAATTCTGAATCTGAATTCTGAATCTGAATTCTTAAGATAAGTTAACCACCGTTAATTAATTTTGTAAATTTATTTTTCGGCATATCGGTGAAAAGTAGTTCTGAAATTGATAAAGATGGATTGAGAAGACTGCCCGTCCGGAGTATACGTGTTCACCACATGTAGACTTCGGACCAACCAGATTTCATTGTATAGGTTAAGGTAGTGCCACCTCTATCCCGGTACTACTTCTCCTAAATAATGAAATGTTGCAGGGTAAAGTATGGTGAACGTTAATAAGTTTCCTCGCAAAAATGCTCTTTCGCTCTTTTCAACATCTGTAAATTTTCTTCTCACTTCTCTATCCATCTTTATCAATTTCAGAACTACTTTTCACCGATATGCCGAAGAATCTGAATTCTGAATCTGAATTCTGAATCTGAATTCTGAATCTGAATTCTGAATCTGAATTCTGAATCTGAATTCTGAATCTGAATTCTGAATCTGAATTCTGAATCTGAATTCTGAATCTGAATTCTGAATCTGAATTCTGAATCTGAATTTTGAATCTGAATTCTGAATCTGAATTCTGAATCTGAATTCTGAATCTGAATTCTGAATCTGAATTCTGAATCTGAATTCTGAATCTGGATTCTGAATCTGAATTCTGAATCTGAATTCTGAATCTGAATTCTGAATCTGAATTCTGAATCTGAATTCTGAATCTGAATTCTGAATCTGAATTCTGAATCTGAATTCTGAATCTGAATTCTGAATCTGAATTCTGAATCTGAATTCTGAATCTGAATTCTGAATCTGAATTCTGAATCTGAATTCTGAATCTGAATTCTGAATCTGAATTCTGAATCTGAATTCTGAATCTGAATTCTGAATCTGAATTCTGAATCTGAATTCTGAATCTGTATTCTGAATCTGAATTCTGAATCTGAATTCTGAATCTGAATTCTGAATTCTGAATCTGAATTCTGAATCTGAATTCTGAATCTGAATTCTGAATCTGAATTCTGAATCTGAATTCTGAATCTGAATTCTGAATCTGAATTCTGAATCTGAATTCTGAATCTGAATCTGAATTCTGAATCTGAATTCTGTATCTGAATTCTGAATCTGAATTCTGAATCTGAATTCTGAATCTGAATTCTGAATCTGAATTCTGAATCTGAATTCTGAATCTGAATTCTGAATCTGAATTCTGAATCTGAATTCTGAATCTGAATTCTGAATCTGAATTCTGAATCTGAATTCTGAATCTGAATTCTGAATCTGCATTCTGAATCTGAATTCTGAATCTGAATTCTGAATCTGAATTCTGAATCTGAATTCTGAATCTGAATTCTGAATCTGAATTCTGAATCTGAATTCTGAATCTGAATTCTGAATCTGAATTCTGAATCTGAATTCTGAATCTGAATTCTGAATCTGAATTCTGAATCTGAATTCTGAATCTGAATTCTGAATCTGAATTCTGAATCTGAATTCTGAATCTGAATTCTGAATCTGAATTCTGAATCTGAATTCTGAATCTGAATTCTGAATCTGAATTCTGAATCTGAATTCTGAATCTGAATTCTGAATTCTGAATCTGAAT
Organism: Uranotaenia lowii; assembly: GCF_029784155.1. Taxonomy (NCBI): domain Eukaryota; kingdom Metazoa; phylum Arthropoda; class Insecta; order Diptera; family Culicidae; genus Uranotaenia; species Uranotaenia lowii. The sequence goes on from NC_073692.1 coordinate 17,019,350, forward strand.
CTGAATTCTGAATCTGAATTCTGAATCTGAATTCTGAATCTGAATTCTGAATCTGAATTCTGAATCTGAATTCTGAATCTGAATTCTGAATCTGAATTCTGAATCTGAATTCTGAATCTGAATTCTGAATCTGAATTCTGAATCTGAATTCTGAATCTGAATTCTGAATCTGAATTCTGAATCTGAATTCTGAATCTGAATTCTGAATCTGAATTCTGAATCTGAATTCTGAATCTGAATTCTGAATCTGAATTCTGAATCTGAATTCTGAATCTGAATTCTGAATCTGAATTCTGAATCTGAATTCTGAATCTGAATTCTGAATCTGAATTCTGAATCTGAATTCTGAATCTGAATTCTGAATCTGAATTCTGAATCTGAATTCTGAATCTGAATTCTGAATCTGAATTCTGAATCTGAATTCTGAATCTGAATTCTGAATCTGAATTCTGAATCTGAATTCTGAATCTGAATTCTGAATCTGAATTATGAATCTGAATTCTGAATCTGAATTCTGAATCTGAATTCTGAATCTGAATTCTGAATCTGAATTCTGAATCTGAATTCTGAATCTGAATTCTGAATCTGAATTCTGAATCTGAATTCTGAATCTGAATTCTCAATCTGAATTCTGAATCTGAATTCTGAATCTGAATTCTGAATCTGAATTCTGAATCTGAATTCTGAATCTGAATTCTGAATCTGAATTCTGAATCTGAATTCTGAATCTGAATTCTGAATCTGAATTCTGAATCTGAATTCTGAATCTGAATTCTGAATCTGAATTCTGAATCTGAATTCTGAATCTGAATTCTGAATCTGAATTCTGAATCTGAATTCTGAATCTGAATTCTGAATCTGAATTCTGAATCTGAATTCTGAATCTGAATTCTGAATCTGAATTCTGAATCTGAATTCTGAATCTGAATTCTGAATCTGAATTCTGAATCTGAATTCTGAATCTGAATTCTGAATCTGAATTCTGAATCTGAATTCTGAATCTGAATTCTGAATCTGAATTCTGAATCTGAATTCTGAATCTGAATTCTGAATCTGAATTCTGAATCTGAATTCTGAATCTGAATTCTGAATCTGAATTCTGAATCTGAATTCTGAATCTGAATTCTGAATCTGAATTCTGAATCTGAATTCTGAATCTGAATTCTGAATCTGAATTCTGAATCTGAATTCTGAATCTGAATTCTGAATCTGAATTCTGAATCTGAATTCTGAATCTGAATTCTGAATCTGAATTCTGAATCTGAATTCTGAATCTGAATTCTGAATCTGAATTCTGAATCTGAATTCTGAATCTGAATTCTGAATCTGAATTCTGAATCTGAATTCTGAATCTGAATTCTGAATCTGAATTCTGAATCTGAATTCTGAATCTGAATTCTGAATTTGAATTCTGATTCTGAATTCTGAATCTGAATTCTGAATCTGAATTTTGAATCTGAATTTTGAATCTGAATTCTGAATCTGAATTCTGAATCTGAATTCTGAATCTGAATTCTGAATCTGAATTCTGAATCTGAATTCTGAATCTGAATTCTGAATCTGAATTCTGAATCTGAATTCTGAATCTGAATTCTGAATCTGAATTCTGAATCTGAATTCTGAATCTGAATTCTGAATCTGAATTCTGAATCTGAATTCTGAATCTGAATTCTGAATCTGAATTCTGAATCTGAATTCTGAATCTGAATTCTGAATTCTGAATCTGAATTCTGAATCTGAATTCTGAATCTGAATTTTGAATCTGAATTCTGAATCTGAATTCTGAATCTGAATTCTGAATCTGAATTCTGAATCTGAATTCTGAATCTGAATTCTGAATCTGAATTCTGAATCTGAATTCTGAATCTGAATTCTGAATCTGAATTCTGAATCTGAATTCTGAATCTGAATTCTGAATCTGAATTCTGAATCTGAATTCTGAATCTGAATTCTGAATCTGAATTCTGAATCTGAATTCTGAATCTGAATTCTGAATCTGAATTCTGAATCTGAATTCTGAATCTGAATTCTGAATCTGAATTCTGAATCTGAATTCTGAATCTGAATTCTGAATCTGAATTCTGAATCTGAATTCTGAATCTGAATTCTGAATCTGAATTCTGAATCTGAATTCTGAATCTGAATTCTGAATCTGAATTCTGAATCTGAATTCTGAATCTGAATTCTGAATCTGAATTCTGAATCTGAATTCTGAATCTGAATTCTGAATCTGAATTCTGAATCTGAATTCTGAATCTGAATTCTGAATCTGAATTCTGAATCTGAATTCTGAATCTGAATTCTGAATCTGAATTCTGAATCTGAATTCTGAATCTGAATTCTGAATCTGAATTCTGAATCTGAATTCTGAATCTGAATTCTGAATCTGAATTATGAATCTGAATTCTGAATCTGAATTCTGAATCTGAATTCTGAATCTGAATTCTGAATCTGAATTATGAATCTGAATTCTGAATCTGAATTCTGAATCTGAATTCTGAATCTGAATTCTGAATCTGAATTCTGAATCTGAATTCTGAATCTGAATTCTGAATCTGAATTCTGAATCTGAATTCTGAATCTGAATTCTGAATCTGAATTCTGAATCTGAATTCTGAATCTGAATTCTGAATCTGAATTCTGAATCTGAATTCTGAATCTGAATTCTGAATCTGAATTCTGAATCTGAATTCTGAATCTGAATTCTGAATCTGAATTCTGAATCTGAATTCTGAATCTGAATTCTGAATCTGAATTCTGAATCTGAATTCTGAATCTGAATTCTGAATCTGAATTCTGAATCTGAATTCTGAATCTGAATTCTGAATCTGAATTCTGAATCTGAATTCTGAATCTGAATTCTGAATCTGAATTCTGAATCTGAATTCTGAATCTGAATTCTGAATCTGAATTCTGAATCTGAATTCTGAATCTGAATTTTGAATTCTGAATCTGAAATCTGAATCTGAATTCTGAATCTGAATTCTGAATCTGAATTCTGAATCTGAATTCTGAATCTGAATTCTGAATCTGAATTCTGAATCTGAATTCTGAATCTGAATTCTGAATCTGAATTCTGAATCTGAATCTAAATTCTTAATCTGAATTCTGAATCTGAATTCTTAATCTTGTAAATCTCATTTTCATTTGCTGGAATATGATTGTTTTGCATCACGTTTTTGTCAACATTAAAATTCCTTTCATCCAAAATTTTTTTTTATGATTTCGGATTTTACAACTTTTAGTAGTATGGTTTTACCCCTAAAAGTATGCAGCACCCTTAATTTCAGAAAAATTGTGAAAAAAAGTTTTCACAAAACAAAATCGTGTTTTCATGCGTAATGATCTTTAAGTCATCGCAAATTTATCAAAAACTGTGAAAATTAGTATTCTTGGAGAAACAATTTCAGAATTGAAAATTGATAAAGGTGGGAAGAAAAGTGAGGAGAATATTTACGGATGATGAAAAGAGCGAAAGAACATTTTTGCAAGGAAAATTTATTAACGTACACCATACTTTACCTCGCCACAACCATCTTCATCAATTTTTAATTCTGATGTTCTTTCTCCATGAATCTAAATTTTTCATCGATATGCCGAAAATAAATTTACAAAAATCTGAATTCTGAATCTAAATTCTGAATCTGAATTCTGAATTCTGGATCTAATTCTGAATCTGAATTCTGAATCTAAATTTTGAATCTGAATTCTGAATCATAATTTGAATGCTGAATCCGAATTCTGAATCTGAATTCCGAATCTGAATTCTGAATCTGAATTCTGAATCTGAATTCTGAATCTGAATTCTGAATCTGAATTCTGAATCTGAATTCTGAATCTGAATTCTGAATCTGAATTCTGATTCTGAATTCTGAATCTGAATTCTGAATCTGAATTCTGAATCTGAATTCTGAATCTGAATTCTGAATCTGAATTCTGAATCTGAATTCTGAATCTGAATTCTGAATCTGAATTCTGAATCTGAATTCTGAATCTGCATTCTGAATCTGAATTCTGAATCTGAATTCTGAATCTGAATTCTGAATCTGAATTCTGAATCTGAATTCTGAATCTGAATTCTGAATCTGAATTCTGAATCTGAATTCTGAATCTGAATTCTGAATCTGAATTCTGAATCTGAATTCTGAATCTGAATTCTGAATCTGAATTCTGAATCTGAATTCTGAATCTGAATTCTGAATCTGAATTCTGAATCTGAATTCTGAATCTGAATTCTGAATCTGAATCTGAATTCTGAATCTGAATTCTGAATCTGAATTCTGAATCTGAATTCTGAATCTGAATTCTGAATCTGAATTCTGAATCTGAATTCTGAATCTGAATTCTGAATCTGAATTCTGAATCTGAATTCTGAATCTGAATTCTGAATCTGAATTCTGAATCTGAATTCTGAATCTGAATTCTGAATCTGAATTCTGAATCTGAATTCTGAATCTGAATTCTGAATCTGAATTCTGAATCTGAATTCTGAATCTGAATTCTGAATTCTGAATCTGAATTCTGAATCTGAATTCTGAATCTGAATTCTGAATCTGAATTCTGAATCTGAATTCTGAATCTGAATTCTGAATCTGAATTCTGAATCTGAATTCTGAATCTGAATTCTGAATCTGAATTCTGAATTCTGAATCTGAATTCTGAATCTGAATTCTGAATTCTGAATCTGAATTCTGAATCTGAATTCTGAATCTGAATTCTGAATCTGAATTCTGAATCTGAATTCTGAATCTGAATTCTGAATCTGAATTCTGAATCTGAATTCTGAATCTGAATTCTGAATCTGAATTCTGAATCTGAATTCTGAATCTGAATTCTGAATCTGAGTTCTGAATCTGAATTCTGAATCTGAATTCTGAATCTGAATTCTGAATCTGAATTCTGAATCTGAATTCTGAATCTGAATTCTGAATCTGAATTCTGAATCTGAATTCTGAATCTGAATTATGAATCTGAATTATGAATCTGAATTCTGAATCTGAATTCTGAATCTGAATTCTGAATCTGAATTCTGAATCTGAATTCTGAATCTGAATTCTGAATCTGAATTCTGAATCTGAATTCTGAATCTGAATTCTGAATCTGAATTCTGAATCTGAATTCTGAATCTGAATTCTGAATCTGAATTCTGAATCTGAATTCTGAATCTGAATTCTGAATCTGAATTCTGAATCTGAATTCTGAATCTGAATTCTGAATCTGAATTCTGAATCTGAATTCTGAATCTGAATTCTGAATCTGAATTCTGAATCTGAATTCTGAATCTGAATTCTGAATCTGAATTCTGAATCTGAATTCTGAATCTGAATTCTGAATCTGAATTCTGAATCTGAATTCTGAATCTGAATTCTGAATCTGAATTCTGAATCTGAATTCTGAATCTGAATTCTGAATCTGAATTCTGAATCTGAATTCTGAATCTTAATTCTGAATTCTGAATCTGAATTCTGAATCTGAATTCTGAATCTGAATTCTGAATCTGAATTCTGAATCTGAATTCTGAATCTGAATTCTGAATCTGAATTCTGAATCTGAATTCTGAATCTGAATTCTGAATCTGAATTCTGAATCTGAATTCTGAATCTGAATTCTGAATCTGAATTCTGAATCTGAATTCTGAATCTGAATTCTGAATCTGAATTTTGAATTCTGAATCTGAAATCTGAATCTGAATTCTGAATCTGAATTCTGAATCTGAATTCTGAATCTGAATTCTGAATCTGAATTCTGAATCTGAATTCTGAATCTGAATTCTGAATCTGAATTCTGAATCTGAATTCTGAATCTGAATTCTGAATCTGAATTCTGAATCTGAATTCTGAATCTGAATCTAAATTCTGAATCTGAATTCTGAATCTGAATTCTTAATCTTGTAAATCTCATTTTCATTTGCTGGAATATGATTGTTTTGCATCACGTTTTTGTCAACATTAAAATTCCTTTCATCCAAAATTTTTTTTATGATTTCGGATTTTACAACTTTTAGTAGTATGGTTTTACCCCTAAAAGTATGCAGCACCCTTAATTTCAGAAAAATTGTGAAAAAAAGTTTTCACAAAACAAAATCGTGTTTTCATGCGTAATGATCTTTAAGTCATCGCAAATTTATCAAAAACTGTGAAAATTAGTATTCTTGGAGAAACAATTTCAGAATTGAAAATTGATAAAGGTGGGAAGAAAAGTGAGGAGAATATTTACGGATGATGAAAAGAGCGAAAGAACATTTTTGCAAGGAAAATTTATTAACGTACACCATACTTTACCTCGCCACAACCATCTTCATCAATTTTTAATTCTGATGTTCTTTCTCCATGAATCTAAATTTTTCATCGATATGCCGAAAATAAATTTACAAAAATCTGAATTCTGAATCTAAATTCTGAATCTGAATTCTGAATTCTGGATCTAATTCTGAATCTGAATTCTGAATCTAAATTTTGAATCTGAATTCTGAATCATAATTTGAATGCTGAATCCGAATTCTGAATCTGAATTCCGAATCTGAATTCTGAATCTGAATTCTGAATCTGAATTCTGAATTCTGAATCTGAATTCTGAATCTGAATTCTGAATCTGAATTCTGAATCTGAATTCTGATTCTGAATTCTGAATCTGAATTCTGAATCTGAATTCTGAATCTGAATTCTGAATCTGAATTCTGAATCTGAATTCTGAATCTGAATTCTGAATCTGAATTCTGAATCTGAATTCTGAATCTGAATTCTGAATCTGAATTCTGAATCTGAATTCTGAATCTGAATTCTGAATCTGAATTCTGAATCTGAATTCTGAATCTGAATTCTGAATCTGAATTCTGAATCTGAATTCTGAATCTGAATTCTGAATCTGAATTCTGAATCGGAATTCTGAATCTGAATCTGAATTCTGAATCTGAATTCTGAATCTGAATTCTGAATCTGAATTCTGAATCTGAATTCTGAATCTGAATTCTGAATCTGAATTCTGAATCTGAATTCTGAATCTGAATTCTGAATCTGAATTCTGAATCTGAATTCTGAATCTGAATTCTGAATCTGAATTCTGAATCTGAATTCTGAATCTGAATTCTGAATCTGAATTCTGAATCTGAATTCTGAATCTGAATTCTGAATCTGAATTCTGAATCTGAATTCTGAATCTGAATTCTGAATCTGAATTCTGAATCTGAATTCTGAATCTGAATTCTGAATTCTGAATCTGAATTCTGAATCTGAATTCTGAATCTGAATTCTGAATTCTGAATCTGAATTCTGAATCTGAATTCTGAATCTGAATTCTGAATCTGAATTCTGAATCTGAATTCTGAATCTGAATTCTGAATCTGAATTCTGAATCTGAATTCTGAATCTGAATTCTGAATCTGAATTCTGAATCTGAATTCTGAATCTGAATTCTGAATCTGAATTCTGAATCTGAATTCTGAATCTGAATTCTGAATCTGAATTCTGAATCTGAATTCTGAATCTGAATTCTGAATCTGAATTCTGAATCTGAATTCTGAATCTGAATTCTGAATCTGAATTCTGAATCTGAATTCTGAATCTGAATTCTGAATCTGAATTCTGAATCTGAATTCTGAATCTGAATTCTGAATCTGAATTCTGAATCTGAATTCTGAATCTGAATTCTGAATCTGAATTCTGAATCTGAATTCTGAATCTGAATTCTGAATCTGAATTCTGAATCTGAATTCTGAATCTGAATTCTGAATCTGAATTCTGAATCTGAATTCTGAATCTGAATTCTGAATCTGAATTCTGAATCTGAATTCTGAATCTGAATTCTGAATCTGAATTCTGAATCTGAATTCTGAATCTGAATTCTGAATCTGAATTCTGAATCTGAATTCTGAATCTGAATTCTGAATCTGAATTCTGAATCTGAATTCTGAATCTGAATTCTGAATCTGAATTCTGAATCTGAATTCTGAATCTGAATTCTGAATCTGAATTCTGAATCTGAATTCTGAATCTGAATTCTGAATCTGAATTCTGAATCTGAATTCTGAATCTGAATTCTGAATCTGAATTCTGAATCTGAATTCTGAATCTGAATTCTGAATCTGAATTCTGAATCTGAATTCTGAATCTGAATTCTGAATCTGAATTCTGAATCTGAATTCTGAATCTGAATTCTGAATCTGAATTCTGAATCTGAATTCTGAATCTGAATTCTGAATCTGAATTCTGAATCTGAATTCTGAATCTGAATTCTGAATCTGAATTCTGAATCTGAATTCTGAATCTGAATTCTGAATCTGAATTCTGAATCTGAATTCTGAATCTGAATTCTGAATCTGAATTCTGAATCTGAATTCTGAATCTGAATTCTGAATCTGAATTCTGAATCTGAATTCTGAATCTGAATTCTGAATCTGAATTCTGAATCTGAATTCTGAATCTGAATTCTGAATCTGAATTCTGAATCTGAATTCTGAATCTGAATTCTGAATCTGAATTCTGAATCTGAATTCTGAATCTGAATTCTGAATCTGAATTCTGAATCTGAATTCTGAATCTGAATTCTGAATCTGAATTCTGAATCTGAATTCTGAATCTGAATTCTGAATCTGAATTCTGAATCTGAATTCTGAATCTGAATTCTGAATCTGAATTCTGAATCTGAATTCTGAATCTGAATTCTGAATCTGAATTCTGAATCTGAATTCTGAATCTGAATTCTGAATCTGAATTCTGAATCTGAATTCTGAATCTGAATTCTGAATCTGAATTCTGAATCTGAATTCTGAATCTGAATTCTGAATCTGAATTCTGAATCTGAATTCTGAATCTGAATTCTGAATCTGAATTCTGAATCTGAATTTTGAATTCTGAATCTGAAATCTGAATCTGAATCTGAATTCTGAATCTGAATTCTGAATCTGAATTCTGAATCTGAATTCTGAATCTGAATTCTGAATCTGAATTCTGAATCTGAATCTAAATTCTGAATCTGAATTCTGAATCTGAATTCTTAATCTTGTAAATCTCATTTTCATTTGCTGGAATATGATTGTTTTGCATCACGTTTTTGTCAACATTAAAATTCCTTTCATCCAAAATTTTTTTTTATGATTTCGGATTTTACAACTTTTAGTAGTATGGTTTTACCCCTAAAAGTATGCAGCACCCTTAATTTCAGAAAAATTGTGAAAAAAAGTTTTCACAAAACAAAATCGTGTTTTCATGCGTAATGATCTTTAAGTCATCGCAAATTTATCAAAAACTGTGAAAATTAGTATTCTTGGAGAAACAATTTCAGAATCGAAAATTGATAAAGGTGGGAAGAAAAGTGAGGAGAATATTTACGGATGATGAAAAGAGCGAAAGAACATTTTTGCAAGGAAAATTTATTAACGTACACCATACTTTACCTCGCCACAACCATCTTCATCAATTTTTAATTCTGATGTTCTTTCTCCATGAATCTAAATTTTTCATCGATATGCCGAAAATAAATTTACAAAAATCTGAATTCTGAATCTAAATTCTGAATCTGAATTCTGAATTCTGGATCTAATTCTGAATCTGAATTCTGAATCTAAATTTTGAATCTGAATTCTGAATCATAATTTGAATGCTGAATCCGAATTCTGAATCTGAATTCCGAATCTGAATTCTGAATCTGAATTCTGAATCTGAATTCTGAATCTGAATTCTGAATCTGAATTCTGAATCTGAATTCTGAATCTGAATTCTGAATCTGAATTCTGATTCTGAATTCTGAATCTGAATTCTGAATCTGAATTCTGAATCTGAATTCTGAATCTGAATTCTGAATCTGAATTCTGAATCTGAATTCTGAATCTGAATTCTGAATCTGAATTCTGAATCTGAATTCTGAATCTGAATTCTGAATCTGAATTCTGAATCTGAATTCTGAATCTGAATTCTGAATCTGAATTCTGAATCTGAATTCTGAATCTGAATTCTGAATCTGAATTCTGAATCTGAATTCTGAATCTGAATTCTGAATCTGAATTCTGAATCTGAATTCTGAATCTGAACTCTGAATCTGAATTCTGAATCTGAATTCTGAATCTGAATTCTGAATCTGAATTCTGAATCTGAATCTGAATTCTGAATCTGAATTCTGAATCTGAATTCTGAATCTGAATTCTGAATCTGAATTCTGAATCTGAATTCTGAATCTGAATTCTGAATCTGAATTCTGAATCTGAATTCTGAATCTGAATTCTGAATCTGAATTCTGAATCTGAATTCTGAATCTGAATTCTGAATCTGAATTCTGAATCTGAATTCTGAATCTGAATTCTGAATCTGAATTCTGAATCTGAATTCTGAATCTGAATTCTGAATCTGAATTCTGAATTCTGAATCTGAATTCTGAATCTGAATTCTGAATTCTGAATCTGAATTCTGAATCTGAATTCTGAATCTGAATTCGGAATCTGAATTCTGAATCTGAATTCTGAATCTGAATTCTGAATCTGAATTCTGAATCTGAATTCTGAATCTGAATTCTGAATCTGAATTCTGAATCTGAATTCTGAATCTGAATTCTGAATCTGAATTTTGAATCTGAATTCTGAATCTGAATTCTGAATCTGAATTCTGAATCTGAATTCTGAATCTGAATTCTGAATCTGAATTCTGAATCTGAATTCTGAATCTGAATTCTGAATCTGAATTCTGAATCTGCATTTTGAATTCTGAATCTGAATTCTGAATCTGAATTCTGAATCTGAATTCTGAATCTGAATTCTGAATCTGAATTCTGAATCTGAATTCTGAATCTGAATTCTGAATCTGAATTCTGAATCTGAATTCTGAATCTGAATTCTGAATCTGAATTCTGAATCTGAATTCTGAATCTGAATTCTGAATCTGAATTCTGAATCTGAATTCTGAATCTGAATTCTGAATCTGAATTCTGAATCTGAATCTAAATTCTGAATCTGAATTCTGAATCTGAATTCTGAATCTTGTAAATCTCATTTTCATTTGCTGGAATATGATTGTTTTGCATCACGCGTTTGTCAACATTAAAATTCCTTTCATCCAAAATTTTTTTTTATGATTTCGGATTTTACAACTTTTAGTAGTATGGTTTTACCCCTAAAAGTATGCAGCACCCTTAATTTCAGAAAAATTGTGAAAAAAAGTTTTCACAAAACAAAATCGTGTTTTCATGCGTAATGATCTTTAAGTCATCGCAAATTTATCAAAAACTGTGAAAATTAGTATTTTTGGAGAAACAATTTCAGAATCGAAAATTGATAAAGGTGGGAAGAAAAGTGAGGAGAATATTTACGGATGATGAAAAGAGCGAAAGAACATTTTTGCAAGGAAAATTTATTAACGTACACCATACTTTACCTCGCCACATCCATCTTCATCAATTTTTAATTCTGATGTTCTTTCTCCATGAATCTAAATTTTTCATCGATATGCCGAAAATAAATTTACAAAAATCTGAATTCTGAATCTAAATTCTGAATCTGAATTCTGAATTCTGGATCTAATTCTGAATCTGAATTCTGAATCTAAATTTTGAATCTGAATTCTGAATCATAATTTGAATGCTGAATCCGAATTCTGAATCTGAATTCCGAATCTGAATTCTGAATCTGAATTCTGAATCTGAATTCTGAATCTGAATTCTGATTTTGAATTCTGAATCTGAATTCTGAATCTGAATTCTGAATCTGAATTCTGAATCTGAATTCTGAATCTGAATTCTGAATCTGAATTCTGAATCTGAATTCTGAATCTGAATTCTGAATCTGAATTCTGAATCTGAATTCTGAATCTGAATTCTGAATCTGAATTCTGAATCTGAATTCTGAATCTGAATTCTGAATCTGAATTCTGAATCTGAATTCTGAATCTGAATTCTGAATCTGAATTCTGAATCTGAATTCTGAATCTGAATTCTGAATCTGAATTCTGAATCTGAATTCTGAATCTGAATTCTGAATCTGAATTCTGAATCTGAATTCTGAATCTGAATTCTGAATCTGAATTCTGAATCTGAATTCTGAATCTGAATTCTGAATCTGAATTCTGAATCTGAATTCTGAATCTGAATTCTGAATCTGAATTCTGAATCTGAATTCTGAATCTGAATTCTGAATCTGAATTCTGAATCTGAATTCTGAATCTGAATTCTGAATCTGAATTCTGAATCTGAATTCTGAATCTGAATTCTGAATCTGAATTCTGAATCTGAATTCTGAATCTGAATTCTGAATCTGAATTCTGAATCTGAATTCTGAATCTGAATTCTGAATCTGAATTCTGAATCTGAATTCTGAATCTGAATTCTGAATCTGAATTCTGAATCTGAATTCTATATCTGAATTCTGAATCTGAATTCTGAATCTGAATTCTGAATCTGAATTCTGAATCTGAATTCTGAATCTGAATTCTGAATCTGAATTCTGAATCTGAATTCTGAATCTGGATTCTGAATCTGAATTCTGAATTCTGAATCTGAATTCTGAATCTGAATTCTGAATCTGAATTCTGAATCTGAATTCTGAATCTGAATTCTGAATCTGAATTCTGAATCTGAATTCTGAATCTGAATTCTGAATCTGAATTCTGAATCTGAATTCTGAATCTGAATTCTGAATCTGAATCTGAATTCTGAATCTGAATCAGAATTCAGATTCAGAATTCAGATTCTGAATTCTGAATTCTGAATCTGAATTCTGAATCTGAATTCTGAATCTGAATTCTGAATCTGAATTCTGAATCTGAATTCTGAATCTGAATCTAAATTCTGAATCTGAATTCTGAATCTGAATTCTGAATCTTGTAAATCTCATTTTCATTTGCTGGAATATGATTGTTTTGCATCACGCGTTTGTCAACATGAATTCTGAATCTGAATTCTGAATCTGAATTCTGAATCTGAATTCTGAATCTGAATTCTATATCTGAATTCTGAATCTGAATTCTGAATCTGAATTCTGAATCTGAATTCTGAATCTGAATTCTGAATCTGAAGTCTGAATCTGAATTCTGAATCTGAATTCTGAATCTGAATTCTGAATCTGAATTCTGAATCTGAATTCTGAATCTGAATTCTGAATCTGAATTCTGAATCTGAATTCTGAATCTGAATTCTGAATCTGAATTCTGAATCTGAATTCTGAATCTGAATTCTGAATCTGGATTCTGAATCTGAATTCTGAATTCTGAATCTGAATTCTGAATCTGAATTCTGAATCTGAATTCTGAATCTGAATTCTGAATCTGAATTCTGAATCTGAATTCTGAATCTGAATTCTGAATCTGAATTCTGAATCTGAATTCTGAATCTGAATCTGAATTCTGAATCTGAATCTGAATTCTGAATCTGAATTCTGAATCTGAATTCTGAATCTGAATTCTGAATCTGAATTCTGAATCTGAATTCTGAATCTGAATTCTGAATCTGAATTCTGAATCTGAATACTGAATCTGAATTCTGAATCTGAATTCAGATTCAGAATTCAAATTCAGAGTTCAGATTCAGAATTCAGATTGAGAATTCAGATTTAGAATTCTGATTAAGCATTCGGATTAAAGATCAACCTGGAATTTGAAATTGGAACTTGTATTCAAATATTAGACTAAGTGTTGTAACTCAAAATTCAAACTTTAGAATCAGAATAAGATTTCAGATTTAGTTTCCAGAATGAGATTAATCATTTAATAGTCATATTACTTTCCCCTTCTTTTGTGGGAATTTTTTCTTCTATGCATGGTTGAGCTCTAAAAAAGGTATCATGCTAGGCCACGTGTCACGGTTATCCATCAATATTGTAGTTAGTTTTACTTATTCAGTAAAAAAAAAAGCATAAAAAAACAGTAAGATTCGAAACGTGACCAGCAATGTGAAAGTTCTGGTTGCTACCACGGCACCATTTCAGCGTATTATAAGTCTTGGAAATTCAACTGTTTAAATATCATTCTTTCCATACATAAAATGAACTCCTTACATACCAGTTCGCTTTTCCCCAAAAAACGTACTATGCATCATTTTTGCCTTTCTAACAGAAAGGTTTGGTTATCGGTCGATTTGAGAGATCATTAATTATGGGTCTTAGACATACCTTTGTAGGTACCTATCGACTCAGCTCGACGAGTTCTGTTGATGTCCGTAGATTTGTGTGTTCCATTTTAAAAATGTCTAGAACGTTTTTGCGAAACTGGGCTGCACAATTAAAATGATTTTAGTCTCAAAAGAATGCATTTTTTTTCCTACACAACCGTTTCAAAAACGAAAAAAAAACAAAATAGTTGAAACCGTTTTCTTTAGCAAATTCATATCATACTTTGTTTATTTCAGGAATACGGATAGGATTAAAAAAAGAACCTTTCTGGTGGAATTCCGAAACTGGAGAGAGATTTTATTTCGTAATCATTTTACATTTAAACTTTTCCCGCTAATTTGAACAACAGAAACAGAAACAATGGAAACAAATAACTAAATTATAGCATTGGTTGAATGGTTCAGATGGATAGTCTAGTTACAGGCGTTTAATTATGATGTCAGGGTGACCAACAGTGATGAGATCAATCATACTTATTAAGGCATAAAAAAAAGTTGCTAGTGCCGCCTCGAAGCAGCAGCACCAACAATCATTTTAAAATTGGAGATAATCAAAATAAAAAAATTAAAATTTATTTGACTCGGGGATAGAACCAAAAACCTTTATATCCCAAGTCGCAAGCGCTATCCAATCAGCTATCGGCACGCTTGACTGAAAGCGGTTCAAACTCAAATAAGTGAAAGGCATTACTAAGACGCACCGTGGTCTGGGCAGTTTCTCAGTCTGCTGGGGCAAATACGGCAACAGTGTTTACATCTTACACTTCTTGCTTTTCAATGCAGCAAATGGCGGATGGGCGTTTCCTTCAGAGTCAGCCATGACTATAGACACTATAATTTCATATATGAAATTATAGTGTCTATAGCCATGCCGGCTGTCAACAAAATGCAGAGCCGTACAGAAAAGTGCGTTGGGGGGGAATTGATATGAAGATTTTATGACTCTCGTTTTTTTTACCCGTGTTGAAGAATGAATTTATTTTTTTTTTCATTTCTACATACTCATACATAATTTAGATTCAATTTCAGATGCAGAATTCAGATTCAGTTTTCAAATTCAGTATACAGGTTTAGGAATCAGAATTCAGGATTCAGAATTCAGATTTCAAAATTCAGATTCAGAACTCATATTCAGATTCAGAATTCAGATTCAGAATTTAGATTCAGAATTCAGATTCAGAATTCAGATTCAGAATTCAGATTCAGAATTCAGATTCAGAATTCAGATTCAGAATTCAGATTCAGAATTCAGATTCAGAATTCAGATTCAGAATTCAGATTCAGAATTCAGATTCAGAATTCAGATTCAGAATTCAGATTCAGAATTCAGATTCAGAATTCAGATTCAGAATTCAGATTCAGAATTCAGATTCAGAATTCAGATTCAGAATTCAGATTCAGAATTCAGATTCAGAATTCAGATTCAGAATTCAGATTCAGAATTCAGATTCAGAATTCAGATTCAGAATTCAGATTCAGATTCAGAATTCAGATTCAGATTCAGAATTCAGATTCAGAATTCAGATTCAGAATTCAGATTCAGAATTCAGATTCAGAATTCAGATTCAGAATTCAGATTCAGAATTCAGAATTCAGATTCAGAATCCAGATTCAGAATTCAGATTCAGAATTCAGATTCAGAATTCAGATTCAGAATTCAGATTCAGAATTCAGATTCAGAATTCAGATTCAGAATTCAGATTCAGAATTCAGATTCAGAATTCAGATTCAGAATTCAGATTCAGAATTCAGATTCAGAATTCAGATTCAGACTTCAGATTCAGAATTCAGATTCAGAATTCAGATTCAGAATTCAGATTCAGAATTCAGATTCAGAATTCAGATATAGAATTCAGATTCAGAATTCAGATTCAGAATTCAGATTCAGAATTCAGATTCAGAATTCATGTTGACAAACGCGTGATGCAAAACAATCATATTCCAGCAAATGAAAATGAGATTTACAAGATTCAGAATTCAGATTCAGAATTCAGATTCAGAATTTAGATTCAGATTCAGAATTCAGATTCAGAATTTAGATTCAGAATTCAGATTCAGAATTCAGATTCAGAATTCAGAATTCAGAATCTGAATTCTGAATCTGAATTCTGATTCAGATACAGAATTCAGATTCAGATTCAGAATTCAGATTCAGAATTCAGATTCAGAATTCAGATTCAGAATTCAGATTCAGAATTCAGATTCAGAATTCAGATTCAGAATTCAGATTCAGAATTCAGATTCAGAATTCAGATTCAGAATTCAGAATTCAGATTCAGAATCCAGATTCAGAATTCAGATTCAGAATTCAGATTCAGAATTCAGATTCAGAATTCAGATTCAGAATTCAGATTCAGAATTCAGATTCAGAATTCAGATTCAGAATTCAGATATAGAATTCAGATTCAGAATTCAGATTCAGAATTCAGATTCAGAATTCAGATTCAGAATTCAGATTCAGAATTCAGATTCAGAATTCAGATTCAGAATTCAGATTCAGAATTCAGATTCAGAATTCAGATTCAGAATTCAGATTCAGAATTCAGATTCAGAATTCAGATTCAGAATTCAGATTCAGAATTCAGATTCAGAATTCAGATTCAGAATTCAGATTCAGAATTCAGATTCAGAATTCAGATTCAGAATTCAGATTCAGAATTCAGATTCAGAATTCAGATTCAGAATTCACTGTTTTTTTATGCTTTTTTTTTTACTGAATAAGTAAAACTAACTACAATATTGATGGATAACCGTGACACGTGGCCTAGCATGATACCTTTTTTAGAGCTCAACCATGCATAGAAGAAAAAATTCCCACAAAAGAAGGGGAAAGTAATATGACTATTAAATGATTAATCTCATTCTGGAAACTAAATCTGAAATCTTATTCTGATTCTAAAGTTTGAATTTTGAGTTACAACACTTAGTCTAATATTTGAATACAAGTTCCAATTTCAAATTCCAGGTTGATCTTTAATCCGAATGCTTAATCAGAATTCTAAATCTGAATTCTCAATCTGAATTCTGAATCTGAACTCTGAATTTGAATTCTGAATCTGAATTCTGAATCTGAATTCTGAATCTGAATTCTGAATCTGAATTCTGAATCTGAATTCTGAATCTGAATTCTGAATCTGAATTCTGAATCTGAATTCTGAATCTGAATTCTGAATCTGAATTCTGAATCTGAATTCTGAATCTGAATTCTGAATCTGAATTCTGAATCTGAATTCTGAATCTGAATTCTGAATCTGAATTCTGAATCTGAATTCTGAATCTGAATTCTGAATCTGAATTCTGAATCTGAATTCTGAATCTGAATTCTGAATCTGAATTCTGAATCTGAATTCTGAATCTGAATTCTGAATCTGAATTCTGAATCTGAATTCTGAATCTGAATTCTGAATCTGAATTCTGAATCTGAATTCTGAATCTGAATCTGAATTCTGAACCTGAATTCTGAATCTGAATTCTGAATCTGAATTCTGAATCTGAATTCTGAATTCTGAATCTGAATTCTGAATCTGAATTCTGAATCTGAATTCTGAATCTGAATTCTGAATCTGAATTCTGAATTCTGAATCTGAATTCTGAATCTGAATTCTGAATCTGAATTCTGAATCTGAATTCTGAATCTGAATTCTGAATCTGAATTCTGAATCTGAATTCTGAATCTGAATTCTGAATCTGAATTCTGAATCTGAATTCTGAATCTGAATTCTGAATCTGAATTCTGAATCTGAATTCTGAATCTGAATTCTGAATCTGAATTCTGAATCTGAATTCTGAATCTGAATTCTGAATCTGAATTCTGAATCTGAATTCTGAATCTGAATTCTGAATCTGAATTCTGAATCTGAATTCTGAATCTGAATTCTGAATCTGAATTCTGAATCTGAATTCTGAATCTGAATTCTGAATCTGAATTCTGAATCTGAATTCTGAATCTGAATCTGAATTCTGAATCTGAATTCTGAATCTGAATTCTGAATCTGAATTCTGAATCTGAATTCTGAATCTGAATTCTGAATTCTGAATCTGAATTCTGAATCTGAATTCTGAATCTGAATTCTGAATCTGAATTCTGAATCTGAATTCTGAATCTGAATTCTGAATCTGAATTCTGAATCTGAATTCTGAATCTGAATTCTGAATCTGAATTCTGAATCTGAATTCTGAATCTGAATTCTGAATCTGAATTCTGAATCTGAATTCTGAATCTGAATTCTGAATCTGAATTCTGAATCTGAATTCTGAATCTGAATTTTGAATTCCGAATCTGAATTCTGAATCTGAATTCTGAATCTGAATTCTGAATCTGAATTCTGAATCTGAATTCTGAATCTGAATTCTGAATCTGAATTCTGAATCTGAATTCTGAATCTGAATTCTGAATCTGAATTCTGAATCTGAATTCTGAATCTGAATTCTGAATCTGAATTCTGAATCTGAATTCTGAATCTGAATTCTGAATCTGAATTCTGAATCTGAATTCTGAATCTGAATTCTGAATCTGAATTCTGAATCTGAATTCTGAATCTGAATTCTGAATCTGAATTCTGAATCTGAATTCTGAATCTGAATTCTGAATCTGAATTCTGAATCTGAATTCTGAATCTGAATTCTGAATCTGAATTCTGAATCTGAATTCTGAATCTGAATTCTGAATCTGAATTCTGAATCTGAATTCTGAATCTGAATTCTGAATCTGAATTCTGAATCTGAATTCTGAATCTGAATTCTGAATCTGAATCTAAATTCTGAATCTGAATTCTGAATCTGAATTCTTAATCTTGTAAATCTCATTTTCATTTGCTGGAATATGATTGTTTTGCATCACGCGTTTGTCAACATTAAAATTCCTTTCATCCAAAATTTTTTTTTATGATTTCGGATTTTACAACTTTTAGTAGTATGGTTTTACCCCTAAAAGTATGCAGCACCCTTAATTTCAGAAAAATAGTGAAAAAAAGTTTTCACAAAACAAAATCGTGTTTTCATGCGTAATGATCTTTAAGTCATCGCAAATTTATCAAAAACTGTGAAAATTAGTATTCTTGGAGAAACAATTTCAGAATTGAAAATTGATAAAGGTGGGAAGAAAAGTGAGGAGAATATTTACGGATGATGAAAAGAGCGAAAGAACATTTTTGCAAGGAAAATTTAATAACGTACACCATACTTTACCTCGCCACATCCATCTTCATCAATTTTTAATTCTGATGTTCTTTCTCCATGAATCTAAATTTTTCATCGATATGCCGAAAATAAATTTACAAAAATCTGAATTCTGAATCTAAATTCTGAATCTGAATTCTGAATTCTGGATCTAATTCTGAATCTGAATTCTGAATCTAAATTTTGAATCTGAATTCTGAATCATAATTTGAATGCTGAATCCGAATTCTGAATCTGAATTCCGAATCTGAATTCTGAATCTGAATTCTGAATCTGAATTCTGAATCTGAATTCTGAATCTGAATTCTGATTCTGAATTCTGAATCTGAATTCTGAATCTGAATTCTGAATCTGAATTCTGAATCTGAATTCTGAATCTGAATTCTGAATCTGAATTCTGAATCTGAATTCTGAATCTGAATTCTGAATTCTGAATCTGAATTCTGAATCTGAATTCTGAATCTGAATTCTGAATCTGAATTCTGAATCTGAATTCTGAATCTGAATTCTGAATCTGAATTCTGAATCTGAATTCTGAATCTGAATTCTGAATCTGAATTCTGAATCTGAATTCTGAATCTGAATTCTGAATCTGAATTCTGAATCTGAATTCTGAATCTGAATTCTGAATCTGAATTCTGAATCTGAATTCTGAATCTGAATTCTGAATCTGAATTCTGAATCTGAATTCTGAATCTGAATTCTGAATCTAAATCTGAATTCTGAATCTGAATTCTGAATCTGAATTCTGAATCTGAATTCTGAATCTGAATTCTGAATCTGAATTCTGAATCTGAATTCTGAATCTGAATTCTGAATCTGAATTCTGAATCTGAATTCTGAATCTGAATTCTGAATCTGAATTCTGAATCTGAATTCTGAATCTGAATTCTGAATCTGAATTCTGAATCTGAATTCTGAATCTGAATTCTGAATCTGAATTCTGAATCTGAATTCTGAATCTGAATTCTGAATCTGAATTCTGAATCTGAATTCTGAATCTGAATTCTGAATCTGAATTCTGAATCTGAATTCTGAATCTGAATTCTGAATCTGAATTCTGAATCTGAATTCTGAATCTGAATTCTGAATCTGAATTCTGAATCTGAATTCTGAATCTGAATTCTGAATCTGAATTCTGAATCTGAATTCTGAATCTGAATTCTGAATCTGAATTCTGAATCTGAATTCTGAATCTGAATTCTGAATCTGAATTCTGAATCTGAATTCTGAATCTGAATTCTGAATCTGAATTCTGAATCTGAATTCTGAATCTGAATTCTGAATCTGAATTCTGAATCTGAATTCTGAATCTGAATTCTGAATCTGAATTCTGAATCTGAATTCTGAATCTGAATTCTGAATCTGAATTCTGAATCTGAATTCTGAATCTGAATTCTGAATCTGAATTCTGAATCTGAATTCTGAATCTGAATTCTGAATCTGAATTCTGAATCTGAATTCTGAATCTGAATTCTGAACCTGAATTCTGAACCTGAATTCTGAATCTGAATTCTGAATCTGAATTCCGAATCTGAATTCTGAATCTGAATTCTGAATCTGAATTCTGAATCTGAATTCTGAATCTGAATTCTGAATCTGAATTCTGAATCTGAATTCTGAATCTGAATTCTGAATCTGAATTCTGAATCTGAATTCTGAATCTGAATTCTGAATCTGAATTCTGAATCTGAATTCTGAATTCTGAATCTGAATTCTGAATCTGAATTCTGAATCTGAATTCTGAATCTGAATTCTGAATCTGAATTCTGAATCTGAATTCTGAATCTGAATTCTGAATCTGAATTCTGAATCTGAATTCTGAATCTGAATTCTGAATCTGAATTCTGAATCTGAATTCTGAATCTGAATTCTGAATCTAAATTCTGAATCTGAATTCTGAATCTGAATATGAGTTCTGAATCTGAATTTTGAAATCTGAATTCTGAATCCTGAATTCTGATTCCTAAACCTGTATCCTGAATTTGAAAACTGAATCTGAATTCTGCATCTGAAATTGAATCTAAATTATGTATGAGTATGTAGAAATGAAAAAAAAAATAAATTCATTCTTCAACACGGGTAAAAAAAAACGAGAGTCATAAAATCTTCATATCAATTCCCCCCCAATGCACTTTTCTGTACGGCTCTGCATTTTGTTGACAGCCGGCATGGCTATAGACACTATTATTTCATATATGAAATTATAGTGTCTATAGTCATGGCTGACTCTGAAGGAAACGCCCATCCGCCATTTGCTGCATTGAAAAGCAAGAAGTGTAAGATGTAAACACTGTTGCCGTATTTGCCCCAGCAGACTGAGAAACTGCCCAGACCACGGTGCGTCTTAGTAATGCCTTTTACTTATTTGAGTTTGAACCGCTTTCAGTCAAGCGTGCCGATAGCTGATTGGATAGCGCTTGCGACTTGGGATATAAAGGTTTTTGGTTCTATCCCCGAGTCAAATAAATTTTATTTTTTTTATTTTGATTATCTCCAATTTTAAAATGATTGTTGGTGCTGCTGCTTCGAGGCGGCACTAGCAACTTTTTTTTATGCCTTAATAAGTATGATTGATCTCATCACTGTTGGTCACCCTGACATCATAATTAAACGCCTGTAACTAGACTATCCATCTGAACCATTCAACCAATGCTATAATTTAGTTATTTGTTTCCATTGTTTCTGTTTCTGTTGTTCAAATTAGCGGGAAAAGTTTAAATGTAAAATGATTACGAAATAAAATCTCTCTTCAGTTTCGGAATTCCACCAGAAAGGTTCTTTTTTTAATCCTATCCGTATTCCTGAAATAAACAAAGTATGATATGAATTTGCTAAAGAAAACGGTTTCAACTATTTTGTTTTTTTTTCCGTTTTTGAAACGGTTGTGTAGGAAAAAAAATGCATTCTTTTGAGACTAAAATCATTTTAATTGTGCAGCCCAGTTTCGCAAAAACGTTCTAGACATTTTTAAAATGGAACACACAAATCTACGGACATCAACAGAACTCGTCGAGCTGAGTCGATAGGTACCTACAAAGGTATGTCTAAGACCCATAATTAATGATCTCTCAAATCGACCGATAACCAAACCTTTCTGTTAGAAAGGCAAAAATGATGCATAGTACGTTTTTTGGGGAAAAGCGAACTGGTATGTGGAGTTCATTTTATGTATGGAAAGAATGATATTTAAACATTTGAATTTCCAAGACTTATAATACGCTGAAATGGTGCCGTGGTAGCAACCAGAACTTTCACATTGCTGGTCACGTTTCGAATCTTACTGTTTTTTTATGCTTTTTTTTTTACTGAATAAGTAAAACTAACTACAATATTGATGGATAACCGTGACACGTGGCCTAGCATGATACCTTTTTTAGAGCTCAACCATGCATAGAAGAAAAAATTCCCACAAAAGAAGGGGAAAGTAATATGACTATTAAATGATTAATCTCATTCTGGAAACTAAATCTGAAATCTTATTCTGATTCTAAAGTTTGAATTTTGAGTTACAACACTTAGTCTAATATTTGAATACAAGTTCCAATTTCAAATTCCAGGTTGATCTTTAATCCGAATGCTTAATCAGAATTCTAAATCTGAATTCTCAATCTGAATTCTGAATCTGAACTCTGAATTTGAATTCTGAATCTGAATTCTGAATCTGAATTCTGAATCTGAATTCTGAATCTGAATTCTGAATCTGAATTCTGAATCTGAATTCTGAATCTGAATTCTGAATCTGAATTCTGAATCTGAATTCTGAATCTGAATTCTGAATCTGAATTCTGAATCTGAATTCTGAATCTGAATTCTGAATCTGAATTCTGAATCTGAATTCTGAATCTGAATTCTGAATCTGAATTCTGAATCTGAATTCTGAATCTGAATTCTGAATCTGAATTCTGAATCTGAATCTGAATTCTGAACCTGAATTCTGAATCTGAATTCTGAATCTGAATTCTGAATCTGAATTCTGAATCTGAATTCTGAATCTGAATTCTGAATCTGAATTCTGAATCTGAATTCTGAATCTGAATTCTGAATCTGAATTCTGAATCTGAATTCTGAATTCTGAATCTGAATTCTGAATCTGAATTCTGAATCTGAATTCTGAATCTGAATTCTGAATCTGAATTCTGAATCTGAATTCTGAATCTGAATTTTGAATCTGAATTCTGAATCTGAATTCTGAATCTGAATTCTGAATCTGAATTCTGAATCTGAATTCTGAATCTGAATTCTGAATCTGAATTCTGAATCTGAATTCTGAATCTGAATTCTGAATCTGAATTCTGAATCTGAATTCTGAATCTGAATTCTGAATCTGAATCTGAATTCTGAATCTGAATTCTGAATCTGAATTCTGAATCTGAATTCTGAATCTGAATTCTGAATCTGAATTCTGAATCTGAATTCTGAATCTGAATTCTGAATCTGAATTCTGAATCTGAATTCTGAATCTGAATTCTGAATCTGAATTCTGAATCTGAATTCTGAATCTGAATTCTGAATCTGAATTCTGAATCTGAATTCTGAATCTGAATTCTGAATCTGAATTCTGAATCTGAATTTTCAACTATTTTGTTTTTTTTTCCGTTTTTGAAACGGTTGTGTAGGAAAAAAAATGCATTCTTTTGAGACTAAAATCATTTTAATTGTGCAGCCCAGTTTCGCAAAAACGTTCTAGACATTTTTAAAATGGAACACACAAATCTACGGACATCAACAGAACTCGTCGAGCTGAGTCGATAGGTACCTACAAAGGTATGTCTAAGACCCATAATTAATGATCTCTCAAATCGACCGATAACCAAACCTTTCTGTTAGAAAGGCAAAAATGATGCATAGTACGTTTTTTGGGGAAAAGCGAACTGGTATGTAAGGAGTTCATTTTATGTATGGAAAGAATGATATTTAAACATTTGAATTTCCAAGACTTATAATACGCTGAAATGGTGCCGTGGTAGCAACCAGAACTTTCACATTGCTGGTCACGTTTCGAATCTTACTGTTTTTTTATGCTTTTTTTTTTACTGAATAAGTAAAACTAACTACAATATTGATGGATAACCGTGACACGTGGCCTAGCATGATACCTTTTTTAGAGCTCAACCATGCATAGAAGAAAAAATTCCCACAAAAGAAGGGGAAAGTAATATGACTATTAAATGATTAATCTCATTCTGGAAACTAAATCTGAAATCTTATTCTGATTCTAAAGTTTGAATTTTGAGTTACAACACTTAGTCTAATATTTGAATACAAGTTCCAATTTCAAATTCCAGGTTGATCTTTAATCCGAATGCTTAATCAGAATTCTAAATCTGAATTCTCAATCTGAATTCTGAATCTGAACTCTGAATTTGAATTCTGAATCTGAATTCTGAATCTGAATTCTGAATCTGAATTCTGAATCTGAATTCTGAATCTGAATTCTGAATCTGAATCTGAATTCTGAATCTGAATTCTGAATCTGAATTCTGAATCTGAATTCTGAATCTGAATTCTGAATCTGAATTCTGAATCTGAATTCTGAATCTGAATTCTGAATCTGAATTCTGAATCTGAATTCTGAATCTGAATTCTGAATCTGAATTCTGAATCTGAATCTGAATTCTGAACCTGAATTCTGAATCTGAATTCTGAATCTGAATTCTGAATCTGAATTCTGAATCTGAATTCTGAATCTGAATTTTGAATTCTGAATCTGAATTCTGAATCTGAATTCTGAATTCTGAATCTGAATTCTGAATCTGAATTCTGAATCTGAATTCTGAATCTGAATTCTGAATCTGAATTCTGAATCTGAATTTTGAATCTGAATTCTGAATCTGAATTCTGAATCTGAATTCTGAATCTGAATTCTGAATCTGAATTCTGAATCTGAATTCTGAATCTGAATTCTGAATCTGAATTCTGAATCTGAATTCTGAATCTGAATTCTGAATCTGAATTCTGAATCTGAATTCTGAATCTGAATTCTGAATCTGAATTCTGAATCTGAATTCTGAATCTGAATTCTGAATCTGAATCTGAATTCTGAATCTGAATTCTGAATCTGAATTCTGAATCTGAATTCTGAATCTGAATTCTGAATCTGAATTCTGAATCTGAATTCTGAATCTGAATTCTGAATCTGAATTCTGAATCTGAATTCTGAATCTGAATTCTGAATCTGAATTCTGAATCTGAATTCTGAATCTGAATTCTGAATCTGAATTCTGAATCTGAATTCTGAATCTGAATTCTGAATCTGAATTCTGAATCTGAATTCTGAATCTGAATTCTGAATCTGAATTCTGAATCTGAATTCTGAATTCTGAATCTGAATTCTGAATCTGAATTCTGAATCTGAATTCTGAATCTGAATTCTGAATCTGAATTCTGAATCTGAATTCTGAATCTGAATTCTGAATCTGAATTCTGAATCTGAATTCTGAATCTGAATTCTGAATCTGAATTCTGAATCTGAATTCTGAATCTGAATTCTGAATCTGAATTCTGAATCTGAATTCTGAATCTGAATTCTGAATCTGAATTCTGAATCTGAATTCTGAATCTGAATTCTGAATCTGAATTCTGAATCTGAATTCTGAATCTGAATTCTGAATCTGAATTCTGAATCTGAATTCTGAATCTGAATTCTGAATCTGAATTCTGAATCTGAATTCTGAATCTGAATTCTGAATCTGAATTCTGAATCTGAATTCTGAATCTAAATTCTGAATCTGAATTCGGAATCTGAATTCTGAATCTGAATTCTGAATCTGAATTCTGAATCTGAATTCTGAATCTGAATTCTGAATCTGAATTCTGAATCTGAATTCTGAATCTGAATTCTGAATCTGAATCTGAATTCTGAATCTGAATTCTGAATCTGAATTCTGAATCTGAATTCTGAATCTGAATTCTGAATCTGAATTCTGAATCTGAATTCTGAATCTGAATTCTGAATCTGAATTCTGAATCTGAATTCTGAATCTGAATTCTGAATCTGAATTCTGAATCTGAATTCTGAATCTGAATTCTGAATCTGAATTCTGAATCTGAATTCTGAATCTGAATTCTGAATCTGAATTCTGAATCTGAATTCTGAATCTGAATTCTGAATCTGAATTCTGAATCTGAATTCTGAATCTGAAATCTGAATCTGAATTCTGAATCTGAATTCTGAATCTGAATTCTGAATCTGAATTCTGAATCTGAATTCTGAATCTGAATTCTGAATCTGAATTCTGAATCTGAATTCTGAATCTGAATTCTGAATCTGAATTCTGAATCTGAATTCTGAATCTGAATTCTGAATCTGAATTCTGAATCTGAATTCTGAATCTGAATTCTGAATCTGAATTCTGAATCTGAATTCTGAATCTGAATTCTGAATCTGAATTCTGAATCTGAATTCTGAATCTGAATTCTGAATCTGAATTCTGAATCTGAATTCTGAATCTGAATTCTGAATCTGAATTCTGAATCTGAATTCTGAATCTGAATTCTGAATCTGAATTCTGAATCTGAATTCTGAATCTGAATTCTGAATCTGAATTCTGAATCTGAATTCTGAATCTGAATTCTGAATCTGAATTCTGAATCTGAATTCTGAATCTGAATTCTGAATCTGAATTCTGAATCTGAATTCTGAATTCTGAATCTGAATTCTGAATCTGAATTCTGAATCTGAATTCTGAATCTGAATTCTGAATCTGAATTCTGAATCTGAATTCTGAATCTGAATTCTGAATCTGAATTCTGAATCTGAATCCTGAATTCTGATTCCTAAACCTGTATCCTGAATTTGAAAACTGATTCTGAATTCTGCATCTGAAATTGAATCTAAATTATGTATGAGTATGTAGAAATGAAAAAAAAATAAATTCATTCTTCAACACGGGTAAAAAAAAACGAGAGTCATAAAATCTTCATATCAATTCCCCCCCAACGCACTTTTCTGTACGGCTCTGCGTTTTGTTGACAGCCGGCATGGCTATAGACACTATTATTTCATATATGAAATTATAGTGTCTATATGAAATTATAGTGTCTATAGGCATGGTGGACTCTGAAGGAAACGCCCATCCGCCATTTGCTGCATTGAAAAGCAAGAAGTGTAAGATGTAAACACTGTTGCCGTATTTGCCCCAGCAGACTGAGAAACTGCCCAGACCACGGTGCGTCTTAGTAATGCCTTTTAGTTATTTGAGCTTGAACCGCTCTCAGTCGAGCGTGCTGATGGCTTATTGGATAGCGCTTGCGACTTGGGATATAAAGGTTTTTGGTTCTATCCCCGAGTCAAATAAATTTTAATTTTTTTATTTTGATTATCTCCAATTTTAAAATGATTGTTGGTGCTGCTGCTTCGAGGCGCCACTAGCAACTTTTTTTTATCTAATATATAAATATGAGTTGGACTATATATGTTTGTTTGTATGCACCTTATACAAATCCACACCGCTTAACCGATCAGCCTGAAATTTGGTACTGTTATGTGTTTAGACCATGATAAGGTTTTAGTAATAGTTTTGAGCCCCTCCCACTTAAGCAAAGGGACCCTCCCATACAACTTTCGTTTTTTTTCCCACGAATCAAAAGTCATGGCACCCATTTTGTCGATCAATTTTCGTTTCCTTTGGCGGGGTTGTTTTCACCATCACCATGGGCTGGGCATTAGAAACGACCAACCAGAGTTCACCTGTACTGGATAGCAAATCGAAGCTTGCTGAACATTAAAAATTTGAAAGGGAAAATTTTGGCGGGTGTTTTTTGTCCTTCTGTTCAAAGCACGTGGTACCGGTACGAGGTATTGGGATGCAAAATATGGCTACATTTTGAATTGAAAAATACAACTAGCCTGTTAGGAATATGTTGACTAAAATTGTAGTGGCTTTCGAAGTGCATTTTATTTAACGCCACTGGCGGGACTACAAAAACATACAGTGAACTGAACAGTGTTCAATAAATTTACTTTTTCAGCTGAACAGCTATTTTGACTGAGTGTTGAAAAACTTATGAACCGATTTTCATAAATTTCAGCTTTTAAGAGCCAACCATTTTCATATTTTTGGGATTTTTTATAGAGAAAGATAAAATAATTAGATTCAGAGTTATAAGTCCAAGGCTGCGATTTTAACGCTTCGATAGCCTTCGAGAAATTCAAACGAAGGTTTAGAAAATTGATTAGGAAATTAAATCTAAGGTTTCGGGTTATATACAATTCAATTTCATTGGACAATTTCTAACTTCTGAGTCATTTTTGGTCATCAATGTGACCATTGATCACTTTTCGCAATAATTAATGGGATGATTGTTACCAACAATGGAAACATTGAAATATAAATCAAATTAAATCTATTTTTTTAAATTATAATGGTAACTTCGGGTCACAGATAGTTTATTTTCGATAGCTTCAAAAAACGATTAGTGAAACTTTCAACATTTAAGAACAAGTACTCATAGCGCAGTGTGATTTTAAAAAGCACACATACTATTGAAAACATGCAGTGAGTTTTAAACATGGTTCAACAATATTCGAAAGTCTTTTTTGAAAATTTCTAAGTAAATAAAACTTGAATATACCATTCTACAGGGAGATCATCCAACTTGAAAAGTAGGATGATCTCCAAAACAATATTTTTATCAAATGGGGGATGTGAAAGTTTAACAAACGGTTTCAGCAGCTGAAGATAAAAAAAAATTAGATAAAAGCTATTCAAGCTTCCTTAGAAATTGTGGGTGAAAAAAATGTTTGATATGATAGGATGAACAAGCAATCAAGGGAAATTATTTTAAATTTCTTTAAAAACAAACCTCATAACTATAAGTTTTTCAAAATTATGAACACGAAAAAACAATAAATAATCTCAATCAAAACTAAAAAAAAAACAACAAAACTTACAAAGCTAACATGGCTTAAAATTGGCAAAAGTTTTTATATCTAATGATGAATTCAGGCTTCCAAAATTTTGAGAAGTCCAACGAATCATTTTGATTTTTATTTTATGCGAACCCGAGCAAGGCCGGGTAAAATCAGCTAGTGCCATAATAAGTATGATATGAATTTGCTAAAGAAAACGGTTTCAACTATTTTGTTTTTTTTTTCGTTTTTGAAACGGTTGTGAAGGAAAAAAATGCATTCTTTTGAGACTAAAATCATTTTAATTGTGCAGCCCAGTTTCGCAAAAACGTTCTAGACATTTTTAAAATGGAACACACAAATCTACGGACATCAACAGAACTCGTCGAGCTGAGTCGATAGGTACCTATAAAGACCCTCTAAGACCCATAATTAATGATCTCTCAAATCGACCGATAACCAAACCTTTCTGTTAGAAAGGCAAAAAATGATGCATAGTACGTTTTTTGGGGAAAAGCGAACTGGTATGTAAGGAGTTCATTTTATGTATGGAAAGAATGATATTTAAACAGTTGAATTTCCAAGACTTAAAATACGCTGAAATGGTGCCGTGGTAGCAACCAGAACTTCCACGTTGCTGTTCACGGTTCGAATCTTACTGTGCTTTTTTTTACTGAATAAGTAAAACTAACCACAATATTGATGGATAACCGTGACACGTGGCCTAGCATGATACCTTTTTTAGAGCTCAACCATGCATAGAAGAAAAAATTCCCACAAAAGAAGGGGAAAGTAATATGACTGTTAAATGATTAATCTCATTCTGGAAACTAAATCTGAAATCTTATTCTGATTCTAAAGTTTGAATTTTGAGTTACAACACTTAGTCTAATATTTGAATACAAGTTTCAATTTCAAATTCCAGGTTGATCTTTAATCCGAATGCTTAATCAGAATTGTAAATCTAAATTCTCAATCTGAATTCTGAATCTGAATTCTGAATTTGAATTCTGAATCTGAATTCTGAATCTGAATTCTGAATCTGAATTCTGAATCTGAATTCTGAATCTGAATTCTGAATTCTGAATTCTGAATCTGAATTCTGAATCTGAATTCTGAATCTGAATTCTGAATCTGAATTCTGAATCTGAATTCTGAATCTGAATTCTGAATCTGAATTCTGAATCTGAATTCTGAATCTGAATTCTGAATTATTACACGTCCAGAGGGGACGGAGTCTAAGCCCTCGGATCCCTGGTCGTTCCTCTGGGGATCAGTGAGGGTGGGTACACATGACCTTCTTTTGTTGGCTAGCTCGATCTTGATGTCGCGAAGGACCTCAAGGTCGGCTTTGTGCCTACTTTTTGCTCCCAAGACTCGGATGTGATTCGTGTTAAAAAAATACAATTAGCTTCAATTTAGATTTGTAGTTTATTTGGTGTCATAATAACTGTGTGGAGTGTCAGATGTGTATGTGTGTATGTTATGTATGTAGCGATACGCTCACCGTTCTTGTGCAGGCCTGCGGCGTCGGGACGGATTTCTGGGCTGGCGGGACTGGCGATGTCCTGCGGGCTTCTTGGCGGATGTTTGGCGGATGATTTGCGGTGGCTTGTGGTTGGCTGATTTCCAATCGAGCCCTCGGCACTTGATTAGCCAATCAAGTGTGCTTTGGCGGGAATCTGGCCGATATTAGGGCAACGACCAAGCAGAATAATCTTCCGGGATGGATTTCGGTGGCTGATGAGAAGGCAGAATGGCTGGCGATGATTCACGATTCAGGGGTCTTGGTGGGAATTAGCGACCCTGGTTGTCGACACCGTTGAGCGAGGTGTCACACCACGTGCCACTAGAACTGATAAGGGGGCTATTTGGCTCGGACCTCTTTAGCTGACACGGGTGAACCACAGGTTTCGGGACTGAATTTGCGAAGTCCACGACCTGTACCTGGAGGATCGCGAATCGGGCTATTTCCTGGCCCAGAAACTAAAGTCGCACTTTGTAACCTTCTCACCGCCTAATATTATGCAACACGCGTACTCGTGGTGTTCTTCTACGCGGCTACCACCCGAAAGAGAACATCGTGCAGTTTCCTCCTTCTGACAAGCCCTCCGTTTTTCCATTCATCCACTGAACTGGAATTCGCTATATTGTGTGATGTTATATTTGTGCGTGATGTTATACGTGTCCTGTCTTAACCTAACCCTGTTACTTAGCCATTTCTCGAAATAGTTTGAAATCAATTGCCTGACTTAAACACCCATCAAGACAAGTACTTAAATTAAACAATTAACATTGAAAAAAGAAACAAAAACTAACATGCAACAAGACAAATGTTACTAACGGTAACACTACCATATCTCCCTCCTTTAAAAATTTATTATAAACTAATAAATTTTTAAACTCTACGGACAAATCTAACCCAGGGTTGGGCAAGTAGCATGCGCTACAAACTCGAATTTAGGAAATGTTCGTTTAAACGTATTATTGTTTTTTTTTAAGAAATCTACTCAGCGATCTGAGTGACCGTATAATTTTTTTTTTGTTACGCACTTTTGAATAAATATGCTTGTGTTTTAACTGTTCTAATTAGCCTCATAATAACAATTTTGGTATGCATTGTTCTCGCTTGTAATGACGCTTCTCCAAACGACACAATAGAAATTTGCTCGACAAATCTCTTTGTGCATCCCGTGGTGTTGCTTGTCCCTTCAGGGTTGAGTCAACTTACTAAGTTTTCATTCGCAAAAATCTACCGAAAAGTCGCCGAAATTTACTACCTGAGGAGCTAGAGCTAGAACCGGTTAACTAACTATTTTTCCGTTGGTTGAAATTCCTCATTTAGCGGTCAAATTCAACTTTTGTCGGTTGATTTTCATCCAACGCGCTTTTCTCAAGTTTCAACATGGCTTCCTTAAATTTCTACGACGAAAGACGGAATAACAACAAACACGAAAACTAATCATTTGGACATCACCTACATCTAATTTTTCTCCTTTTTATTTTAGGATGACTTCGTATTGGACGGTACCGACCTAATCTAATAATCTTTAGTGACGATAACTTTATGCTTGAATTTGGGCTAAAATTTTGAGAATGAACTATTCTATGCTAAAATTCTTGACGGTTGGACAATTCAGACGAGGACTAATTATTGATGCCGGGCTTCATATCAGCAGCCGAGAAAATGCCAACGATCTTTCCGCTTTCATTGGCCAGTTCGTAGGAACTAGTCCCACGACGAGAAACAACTGTACAGGGAACGTATGCAGGACCCAATTTCGCGTTATAAGAATTCGCCGCGGACGATTGGACAAAATTACGAAGGAACACCTGCTGACCAACCTGATACACCGGTGCAGGTTTCGCGAAACGTAAATTGTAATTCCGCGCACTGCGTTCGTGGGCTTTGCCCAGATTCTTCTTCACGATGTCGTATATTTTCTTATCAATCTCTTGCTTGGTAGAGATTCGTTCTGCGTCCGAAATAGGATCGGTTTCTACTTCGCGTAAATGCTCGTTTCCCTTCGCGACTATTTCGTGCCCGTATAATACGCGATACGGAGTGAACCCTGTTGAGGCGTGAACCGTATTATTTATCATATGTTCGACCTGCGATATACGCGTGTCCCATGCACGTTGGTCTAGCTTGACGTAGCTACGAATGCACGCGTTGATGCTCCGGTTCAACCTCTCCACTGGGTTCGCCTGGCTGTGGTGGCGCGAGTTTGTCCAGTGCTTCACGTCATATTTCTCTAAGAATGCCTTAAAATCGCGACCGGTGAAACTCGTGGCATTGTCCGAGATTACCACCTCGGGCACCGAGAGCCTACGGAACCATTGTTCCTCGATTATTTTAATCGTTAAAGTTGCTGAAATTTTTCGTACTGGTATTAGGACCGTCCACTTCGAGAACAAATCCATGAGAACCAGCAAGTGGGAATTTCCCGATTTGCTCCGAGGGAGCGATTGGATATAATCAATTGCAATCTGGAACGGTTTCGTAACTAATCTCTGATTTCCCATTACTGGATTTTGCGAGACGTTAGCCGGTTTATTTATTTGCACGCGACGCAGTTTTGGATGTATTCGCGAACCGATTTTAACATTTTTGGCCAGAAGTATAACTTTCTAAGCAATTCCACCGATTTATCCACTCCCGGATGGAGGGACTCGTCGTGGTGCTCCTGCAGAAGCTTGAGGCGTAGCTCGCTTGGTACGCAAAGCTTCCACACGTGACTGTAATCTAAAACTTCGGGTTCGAGCTCTCCGTAGCCCAACACTTCGTCGAGTAGCCTCATTAGAGCTGCGCTTGCGTTCGCTATCCCGAATGGTAACCGTCGAAATTGCCAGAGCCCTCTACCCAACACCGAGAAAGCCGTGTATTTGCGCGAGCTGGAATCTAACGGAATTTGCAGGAAAGCTTTTGTCAAGTCAATCGTCGACAAATATCTGCTAGCTCCCAGCCGGCTCAATATGCGGTCTTGGTGTGGTAGGGGATATGCGTCTCTCACCGTGCGTTCATTAAGACGCCGAGCGTCTAAGCATAATCTGATGTCCCCGTTTGGTTTGACAACAGGGACGGTGCTCAGGGACCAGTCGCTGTTGCTTTTTTCGATCACTTTCTGAGCGATGAGTTTATCTAGCTCCGCGTTTATCTTCTTTTGCATCTGGGGGGACGTAGGATGGGGGTTAATACGAATTGGTGGAAGACGCTCAAATTCTTCCCGGATCTCTATCTTGTGAGAGGTGAGATGTGTTGTTTCCAAATATTCTCCCTCCACAGCAGCTTTGAAGGTTTTTTTGACCTCCGCAAGTCTAGCTACCTGGGAATCTGTTAAATGGATCTCGTTTTCAATAGTCTCTACAACATCAATTTCTTTGAGGCTGGGCATGATTGTAAGACAAATCCTAAACGCTTTCCAGAAATCTGCGCCCACAATTAAGCGATGTTTTATCTGAGGGGCAACAATTGTTTGAATAACTTTTACATGATCGTGAAATCGATAGGGTAAGTCAACACATCCGCTGACTGTTATCTTAGAACCAGCCGCGTTTAGCAATGTTGTTTTACATGGGTAAGTATAGAGATTCAATTTTCGTAGTAATTTTTCGGCACCCGATCCTAAAACTGAGCACTGCGCTCCGCTATCGAGCAACCCGATTAAATCTATGCCCATGATGTTCACTTTGACGTAAGGGCGTGTGTCGCCAACGGAATGAAAGAATGAATCGTCGCTGTTAGGGTAAGTAATGCTATTTGAGGTATGAATGGATACAAGATCATTGATGAATGAGTCTTGATTACTGTTTTGGGAGCTACAGGGATTTGAATCTGCGTTTTCAACTTGCCCTTTCAAGTTGATCTCTCCCCGTTTTTTTGGCAGTACGGACAGCTATTGGTATACACTCCGGAGAATCCGCAGATTCTACAGAAGTTTTGTAGCTTCTCAGGACACACCGCATAGTGATGTCCTCTTTCACGGCAGTTATAGCACACCCCAAGGGGCGGCCGTTGATAAGCTTCTACTAGCTTCTGTAAGGTTCCTTTGCTTGACCCCTCGTTAATACCTAGATTAATTTTATCTTGTTCAGAATTACGAGCTCTTTCTTGCCTATCGTACTTTTGATGACGTCCCTGATTTTCATTTCTATAAGGTTGATATTTAGAATTTTTGAAGATTTTAGTTTTTTCGAAGCCTCTTCCCATTTCGTTCTTTTCTTTTGAAAGTTCGTTCATCTGCGCATTTTTATGTCTATTTTCCCAGGCTTTGCTATGCAAGTACCAGTTGTTTTCGTCGACCGACCGACCGAACTTTTTCAATTTTGATAACGTTTTTATCTCGGAACCGATCATCGCGTTCTTGTAATCGTGTCGCATGTTTCGCCATATGATTTTGAATTTTCGACGTTCTGATAAAGGTCTCGCCATCGCGTGAAAAATCTTTTGCATATCGTGGAAGTAATCGGTGAACTTTTCAGACCGGGCCTGTCTACGATTAGTGGCTGAAACTTCTAGGTGGAAGTCGAAATCTGGTGGTATGAATTCTCGCTTGAGTTCCCGTTTCAACTGGTGCCAATTTCTAAATTCTTTGTTTTCAAGTCCTTCTAGAAACCACTCTTTAGCTCGCCCCGTGAATAAGTGAATAGCTGAACGAAATAGCTCGCGGTCGCTAACGTTCTCTGCTCGCGATCTGATTTTGATTTCCTTCAAAGTTTCACTCAACTTTCTTCCGTCATCTTTCCCGTCATAGCGAATTTTCCATTCCGAAATGGGAATTCGTTTCAGGGATCTTTCGCGTTCGCGACGCTGGTTTCGTGGCCTACCTTGTCTATGTCGTCTATGATGTTCATGCTCAAGAGAAGACTCTGAGCTAGAGAGAGTATGCTCACTTGTTGAGCTATACGATGTTTCCGACTCAACCGACAATCGCGAGCTCTGCGACGTAGTTCCACCTCCCCGTGGTGCAGAGTGGAAACGTGTCTACAGAATTGACCAGCTGTAGATGTACGGCCAAGAGAACTACACGTCACACTTGGTACAGTCAGTTGCGACGAGCTGCGTGCCGAGTGTGGCAAAAACGTGGTGCGACTGGGCACCCTGGTACCAGTGCTCAGTTGCAAGAGGGAGGGGTCGTAACGTGTATCGGGTAGTCGCGACCCCGATATGCGGGACGACCAAATGTTTGGCGAGTTTCGATCGATCTGCCTTTTGGGGAGGTTCCTAGCCCCAATTCGCGGATACGATCGACTCACGACAGACAGAGGGGCCTTGTGCCGTGACATGTGGCGCCCAGTGGATGGGCCTCAGGTTGGGTCTCGAAGAGTCGAGATGGAGAACAAAGGATATGTGCGGTTATCTCCAGACCCGAGGAGAGGCGAGTTGTTCTCGTCTCGAATTGGGTCAAGAGACGGAACGATTGAGGGCGCTCGAGACACGAGGAGAGGTGGGTATAGACGCCTCAATTCGTGTCAAGAGGAGGAATGTGAGGAGGTCTTGAGTCACGAGGAGAGACGGGCCAAGACGGCTCAAATCGTGACAAGAGACCGAATGTGAGAGGGTCTCGAGTCGTGAGGAGGGGCGTGTCATGACGTCACGAATTGCGACGAGAGGCCGCATGTGGGACTCGAGTCACGAGTAGCGGCTAACGGACTGCCAACCCGTAAGTCGTGAATCGTGACAAAGAGTGGACGTTAATTGCTGGTGTAGTACGAATAAAACGAGTATTTGCCGTGGAGCGCATTGCGCGAGTATGGTCTCCCATCATGGGTAAAGCCTTCGTTGCTAGGTCCGGATGGGAATTATGGCCAGAGGCCCCAGGTGGACTTTATGGCGTAGGGGTACATAGTATCATGAGTCGTCCAATTGCACCCATGGACCCAGAGTAGCAAACTGGGGGGACGCGGTGGCTCGCCGTGCCTTGGAATGCAATCCGTAAAAAGGATTTACCACCTGGGTGATCAACTAATAAAAAAAAAACCGACAATCGCGACAGTTTACGATGTTTGAATTTTCTCGATTTCGTTTTGTTATGCTTTTTCGAAGAGCTTTTACGATTTTCCTTTTTCATTCTTTTCGTGATTTGGTAACCGAGTTCGCTCTCCGTTGAGCTATCTGACGACGTCTGTGATTCCGAGCTATGTGAACTCAGGAATGCAGACGAACTTTCAGTTGACAATCGTCTTGTCGAAACTGGGTCTACTAGGAGTTTTTTCAACCGTGATGCTGTTGAGTTTAGATTTTCATCAGTCGAGCTTTTATGCTCAGACTGATCGACCGACGTACGCGTATTGAAAGCTGTTGACTTCTTTATGGCTCCTGTGTAGCTCTGAGTAGCAACACTCGGTTTACCATTGATGATCGTTTTATCTAAACTTTGAGTCAAATTTTACAATAGTTTTTCAAGCTTTTGTTTCTCTTTTAGTTTACGTTCGGTTTCGTGAATTTGTTCTACCTGCCGCTCAAATTCTTTTTGACGCCTGATTTTGTCCTGAGCTGCAGTCTGAATTGCGAACTCTTTGAAAGCTTTCAATAATTCTGGGAAGCACTCAACTTTTCCTTCTTCATACTCTTCGAAGGCTTTCAAAATTTCTTCTGTTCTTTTATTGGATGCTTCCAATTCAACTTCCCTCTCTCTGATTAATTCCCTCTTCCTACTCCTCTCATTCCCCTCTCCATCCTCGTCTTCCTGAATGGATTGATTCAGAACATTTATCTCCGAGCGGACTTCTTCTAATGCTTGACCAACTTCTTGTTGAATTTCCACCACTTCGGGGATGCTATCAAGGATGGGAAAATAAATATCATGAACTCGCGATACTTCCTGCTCGAGTTTGGCAATCTCTCTCGTGAACTTATGGGAGTCAGATGCATTGTGCAAACGCGCGATTCGTATTTTGTAATGCATCAATCTCGTTTTTAATTTTTCCCGACTTCTTCTGTCAATTTTACGTGCTTCTAGGCTTGAAGCAATAGCAATTAATTTCGCGACTACTACACCGATTTCGTCTTTCGTGGTCCGCCAAGTCATCCCACTAGAAATTGAACTGCTACCGTTCTCCCTTTCCGACTTCATCTGATCTTTTAATTTGCGTCTTTTTACACTCTCATGATCGTTATGAGCAAAACTTATGCCCCTGATAAGTAATTCATACTCTACCTCATCTATGTTGAGATGCGAAACATCTAGTTTCAAATACTGCGAAAAAATATCCATCTTTGGCGACTGTGAGCTTCCTACTCAACCACTAAATGAACAAGCCCACCTCAAAGCTGTCACTTAACAAACTTTTTGAAAGGTAAGAAAATTTTGCAATTAGATGATAAGAGAATTTTTGTATAATAGGCCAATCACGTTTCCTTTCAACCGTTGATCTTTAATGGACTCGTTTTAACAAACTCTTCATAAACATGCGCGCACTGTAAGCTGAATTTGGGTAAAGCGTGGGTTGGAATGGCAATAGAACTGAATTCGCATTTGTGTTATTGCAAGCAGAGTCTGATTCTTCCCCCACGGTATCCAAACTAGAACAATCAATGGCAAGTGTTCGTGTGTGTAACGAGTCTTGGAAAACCTTTTCGGCAAACTATAAGTTGGGCGCCAATTTATTACCACACGTCCAGAGGGGACGGAGTCTAAGCCCTCGGATCCCTGGTCGTTCCTCTGGGGATCAGTGAGGGTGGGTACACATGACCTTCTTTTGTTGGCTAGCTCGATCTTGATGTCGCGAAGGACCTCAAGGTCGGCTTTGTGCCTACTTTTTGCTCCCAAGACTCGGATGTGATTCGTGTTAAAAAAATACAATTAGCTTCAATTTAGATTTGTAGTTTATTTGGTGTCATAATAACTGTGTGGAGTGTCAGATGTGTATGTGTGTATGTTATGTATGTAGCGATACGCTCACCGTTCTTGTGCAGGCCTGCGGCGTCGGGACGGATTTCTGGGCTGGCGGGACTGGCGATGTCCTGCGGGCTTCTTGGCGGATGTTTGGCGGATGATTTGCGGTGGCTTGTGGTTGGCTGATTTCCAATCGAGCCCTCGGCACTTGATTAGCCAATCAAGTGTGCTTTGGCGGGAATCTGGCCGATATTAGGGCAACGACCAAGCAGAATAATCTTCCGGGATGGATTTCGGTGGCTGATGAGAAGGCAGAATGGCTGGCGATGATTCACGATTCAGGGGTCTTGGTGGGAATTAGCGACCCTGGTTGTCGACACCGTTGAGCGAGGTGTCACACCACGTGCCACTAGAACTGATAAGGGGGCTATTTGGCTCGGACCTCTTTAGCTGACACGGGTGAACCACAGGCTTCGGGACTGAATTTGCGAAGTCCACGACCTGTACCTGGAGGATCGCGAATCGGGCTATTTCCTGGCCCAGAAACTAAAGTCGCACTTTGTAACCTTCTCACCGCCTAATATTATGCAACACGCGTACTCGTGGTGTTCTTCTACGCGGCTACCACCCGAAAGAGAACATCGTGCAGTTTCCTCCTTCTGACAAGCCCTCCGTTTTTCCATTCATCCACTGAACTGGAATTCGCTATATTGTGTGATGTTATATTTGTGCGTGATGTTATACGTGTCCTGTCTTAACCTAACCCTGTTACTTAGCCATTTCTCGAAATAGTTTGAAATCAATTGCCTGACTTAAACACCCATCAAGACAAGTACTTAAATTAAACAATTAACATTGAAAAAAGAAACAAAAACTAACATGCAACAAGACAAATGTTACTAACGGTAACAGAATCTGAATTCTGAATCTGAATTCTGAATCTGAATTCTGAATCTGAATTCTGAATCTGAATTCTGAATCTGAATTCTGAATCTGAATTCTGAATCTGAATTCTGAATCTGAATTCTGAATCTGAATTCTGAATCTGAATTCTGAATCTGAATTCTGAATCTGAATTCTGAATCTGAATTCTGAATCTGAATTCTGAATCTGAATTCTGAATCTGAATTCTGAATCTGAATTCTGAATTCTGAATCTGAATTCTGAATCTGAATTCTGAATCTGAATTCTGAATCTGAATTCTGAATCTGAATTCTGAATCTGAATTCTGAATCTGAATTCTGAATCTGAATTCTGAATCTGAATTCTGAATCTGAATTCTGAATCTGAATTCTGAATCTGAATTCTGAATCTGAATTCTGAATCTGGATTCTGAATCTGAATTCTGAATCTGAATTCTGAATCTGAATTCTGAATCTGAATTCTGAATCTGAATTCTGAATCTGAATTCTGAATCTGAATTCTGAATCTGAATTCTGAATCTGAATTCTGAATCTGAATTCTGAATCTGAATTCTGAATCTGAATTCTGAATCTGAATTCTGAATCTGAATTCTGAATCTGAATTCTGAATCTGAATTCTGAATCTGAATTCTGAATCTGAATTCTGAATCTGAATTCTGAATTTGAATTCTGAATCTGAATTCTGAATCTGAATTCTGAATCTGAATTCTGAATCTGAATTCTGAATCTGAATTCTGAATCTGAATTCTGAATCTGAATTCTGAATCTGAATTCTGAATGTGAATTCTGAATGTGAATTCTGAATCTGAATTCTGAATCTGAATTCTGAATCTGAATTCTGAATCTGAATTCTGAATCTGAATTCTGAATCTGAATTCTGAATCTGAATTCTGAATCTGAATTCTGAATCTGAATTCTGAATCTGAATTCTGAATCTGAATTCTGAATCTGAATTCTGAATCTGAATTCTGAATCTGAATTCTGAATCTGAATTCTGAATCTGAATTCTGAATCTGAATTCTGAATCTGAATTCTGAATCTGAATTCTGAATCTGAATTCTGAATCTGAATTCTGAATCTGAATTCTGAATCTGAATTCTGAATCTGAATTCTGAATCTGAATTCTGAATCTGAATTCTGAATCTGAATTCTGAATCTGAATTCTGAATCTGAATTCTGAATCTGAATTCTGAATCTGAATTCTGAATCTGAATTCTGAATCTGAATTCTGAATCTGAATTCTGAATCTGAATTCTGAATCTGAATTCTGAATCTGAATTCTGAATCTGAATTCTGAATCTGAATTCTGAATCTGAATTCTGAATCTGAATTCTGAATCTGAATTCTGAATCTGAATTCTGAATCTGAATTCTGAATCTGAATTCTGAATCTGAATTCTGAATCTGAATTCTGAATCTGAATTCTGAATCTGAATTCTGAATCTGAATTCTGAATCTGAATTCTGAATCTGAATTCTGAATCTGAATTCTGAATCTGAATTCTGAATCTGAATTCTGAATCTGAATTCTGAATCTGAATTCTGAATCTGAATTCTGAATCTGAATTCTGAATCTGAATTCTGAATCTGAATTCTGAATCTGAATTCTGAATCTGAATTCTGAATCTGAATTCTGAATCTGAATTCTGAATCTGAATTCTGAATCTGAATTCTGAATCTGAATTCTGAATCTGAATTCTGAATCTGAATTCTGAATCTGAATTCTGAATCTGAATTCTGAATCTGAATTCTGAATCTGAATTCTGAATCTGAATTCTGAATCTGAATTCTGAATCTGAATTCTGAATCTGAATTCTGAATCTGAATTCTGAATCTGAATTCTGAATCTGAATTCTGAATCTGAATTCTGAATCTGAATTCTGAATCTGAATTCTGAATCTGAATTCTGAATCTGAATTCTGAATCTGAATTCTGAATCTGAATTCTGAATCTGAATTCTGAATCTGAATTCTGAATCTGAATTCTGAATCTGAATTCTGAATCTGAATTCTGAATCTGAATTCTGAATCTGAATTCTGAATCTGAATTCTGAATCTGAATTCTGAATCTGAATTCTGAATCTGAATTCTGAATCTGAATTCTGAATCTGAATTCTGAATCTGAATTCTGAATCTGAATTCGGAATCTGAATTCTGAATCTGAATTCTGAATCTGAATTCTGAATCTGAATTCTGAATCTGAATTCTGAATCTGAATTCTGAATCTGAATTCTGAATCTGAATTCTGAATCTGAATTCTGAACCTGAATTCTGAATCTGAATTCTGAATCTGAATTCTGAATCTGAATTCTGAATCTGAATTCTGAATCTGAATTCTGAATCTGAATTCTGAATCTGAATTCTGAATCTGAATTCTGAATCTGAATTCTGAATCTGAATTCTGAATCTGAATTCTGAATCTGAATTCTGAATCTGAATTCTGAATCTGAATTCTGAATCTGAATTCTGAATCTGAATTCTGAATCTGAATTCTGAATCTGAATTCTGAATCTGAATTCTGAATCTGAATTCTGAATCTGAATTCTGAATCTGAATTCTGAATCTGAATTCTGAATCTGAATTCTGAATCTGAATTCTGAATCTGAATTCTGAATCTGAATTCTGAATCTGAATTCTGAATCTGAATTCTGAATCTGAATTCTGAATCTGAATTCTGAATCTGAATTCTGAATCTGAATTCTGAATCTGAATTCTGAATCTGAATTCTGAATCTGAATTCTGAATCTGAATTCTGAATCTGAATTCTGAATCTGAATTCTGAATCTGAATTCTGAATCTGAATTCTGAATCTGAATTCTGAATCTGAATTCTGAATCTGAATTCTGAATCTGAATTCTGAATCTGAATTCTGAATCTGAATTCTGAATCTGAATTCTGAATCTGAATTCTGAATCTGAATTCTGAATCTGAATTCTGAATCTGAATTCTGAATCTGAATTCTGAATCTGAATTCTGAATCTGAATTCTGAATCTGAATTCTGAATCTGAATTCTGAATCTGAATTCTGAATCTGAATTCTGAATCTGAATTCTGAATCTGAATTCTGAATCTGAATTCTGAATTCTGAATCTGAATTCTGAATCTGAATTCTGAATCTGAATTCTGAATCTGAATTCTGAATCTGAATTCTGAATCTGAATTCTGAATCTGAATTCTGAATCTGAATTCTGAATCTGAATTCTGAATCTGAATTCTGAATCTGAATTCTGAATCTGAATTCTGAATCTGAATTCTGAATCTGAATTCTGAATCTGAATTCTGAATCTGAATTCTGAATCTGAATTCTGAATCTGAATTCTGAATCTGAATTCTGAATCTGAATTCTGAATCTGAATTCTGAATCTGAATTCTGAATCTGAATTCTGAATCTGAATTCTGAATCTGAATTCTGAATCTGAATTCTGAATCGGAATTCTGAATCTGAATTCTGTATCTGAATTCTGAATTCTGAATCTGAATTCTGAATCTGAATTCTGAATCTGAATTCTGAATCTGAATTCTGAATCTGAATTCTGAATCTGAATTCTGAATCTGAATTCTGAATCTGAATTCTGAATCTGAATTCTGAATCTGAATTCTGAATCTTAATTCTGAATCTGAATTCTGAATCTGAATTCTGAATCTGAATTCTGAATCTGAATTCTGAATCTGAATTCTGAATCTGAATTCTGAATCTGAATTCTGAATCTGAATTCTGAATCTGAATTCTGAATCTGAATTCTGAATCTGAATTCTGAATCTGAATTCTGAATCTGAATTCTGAATCTGAATTCTGAATCTGAATTCTGAATCTGAATTCTGAATCTGAATTCTGAATCTGAATTCTGAATCTGAATTCTGAATCTGAATTCTGAATCTGAATTCTGAATCTGAATTCTGAATCTGAATTCTGAATCTGAATTCTGAATCTGAATTCTGAATCTGAATTCTGAATCTGAATTCTGAATCTGAATTCTGAATCTGAATTCTGAATCTGAATTCTGAATCTGAATTCTGAATCTGAATTCTGAATCTGAATTCTGAATCTGAATTATGAATCTGAATTCTGAATCTGAATTCTGAATCTGAATTCTGAATCTGAATTCTGAATCTGAATTCTGAATCTGAATTCTGAATCTGAATTCTGAATCTGAATTCTGAATCTGAATTCTGAATCTGAATTCTGAATCTGAATTCTGAATCTGAATTCTGAATCTGAATTCTGAATCTGAATTCTGAATCTGAATTCTGAATCTGAATTCTGAATCTGAATTCTGAATCTGAATTCTGAATCTGAATTCTGAATCTGAATTCTGAATCTGAATTCTGAATCTGAATTCTGAATCTGAATTCTGAATCTGAATTCTGAATTCTGAATCTGAATTCTGAATCTGAATTCTGAATCTGAATTCTGAATCTGAATTCTGAATCTGAATTCTGAATCTGAATTCTGAATCTGAATTCTGAATCTGAATTCTGAATCTGAATTCTGAATCTGAATTCTGAATCTGAATTCTGAATCTGAATTCTGAATCTGAATTCTGAATCTGAATTCTGAATCTGAATTCTGAATCTGAATTCTGAATCTGAATTCTGAATCTGAATTCTGAATCTGAATTCTGAATCTGAATTCTGAATCTGAATTCTGAATCTGAATTCTGAATCTGAATTCTGAATCTGAATTCTGAATCTGAATTCTGAATCTGAATTCTGAATCTGAATTCTGAATCTGAATTCTGAATCTGAATTCTGAATCTGAATTCTGAATCTGAATTCTGAATCTGAATTCTGAATCTGAATCCTGAATCTGAATTCGGAATCTGAATTCTGAATCTGAATCCTGAATCTGAATTCTGAATCTGAATTCTGAATCTGAATTCTGAATCTGAATTCTGAATCTGAATTCTGAATCTGAATTCTGAATCTGAATTCTGAATCTGAATTCTGAATCTGAATTCTGAATCTGAATTCTGAATCTGAATTCTGAATCTGAATTCTGAATCTGAATTCTGAATCTGAATTCTGAATCTGAATTCTGAATCTGAATTCTGAATCTGAATTCTGAATCTGAATTCTGAATCTGAATTCTGAATCTGAATTCTGAATCTGAATTCTGAATTCTGAATCTGAATTCTGAATCTGAATTCTGAATCTGAATTCTGAATCTGAATTCTGAATCTGAATTCTGAATCTGAATTCTGAATCTGAATTCTGAATCTGAATTCTGAATCTGAATTCTGAATCTGAATTCTGAATCTGAATTCTGAATCTGAATTCTGAATCTGAATTCTGAATCTGAATTCTGAATCTGAATTCTG
Source organism: Uranotaenia lowii (assembly GCF_029784155.1). Lineage (NCBI taxonomy): Eukaryota > Metazoa > Arthropoda > Insecta > Diptera > Culicidae > Uranotaenia > Uranotaenia lowii. The sequence goes on from NC_073692.1 coordinate 17,064,039, forward strand.
AATCTGAATTCTGAATCTGAATTCTGAATCTGAATTCTGAATCTGAATTCTGAATCTGAATTCTGAATCTGAATTCTGATTCTGAATTCTGATTCTGAATTCTGAATCTGAATTCTGAATCTGAATTCTGAATCTGAATTCTGAATCTGAATTCTGAATCTGAATTCTGAATCTGAATTCTGAATCTGAATTCTGAATCTGAATTCTGAATCTGAATTCTGAATCTGAATTCTGAATCTGAATTCTGAATCTGAATTCTGAATCTGAATTCTGAATCTGAATTCTGAATCTGAATTCTGAATCTGAATTCTGAATCTGAATTCTGAATCTGAATTCTGAATCTGAATTCTGAATCTGAATTCTGAATCTGAATTCTGAATCTGAATTCTGAATCTGAATTCTGAATCTGAAAAAATTCCCACAAAAGAAGGGGAAAGTAATATGACTGTTAAATGATTAATCTCATTCTGGAAACTAAATCTGAAATCTTATTCTGATTCTAAAGTTTGAATTTTGAGTTACAACACTTAGTCTAATATTTGAATACAAGTTTCAATTTCAAATTCCAGGTTGATCTTTAATCCGAATGCTTAATCAGAATTCTAAATCTGAATTCTCAATCTGAATTCTGAATCTGAATTCTGAATTTGAATTCTGAATCTGAATTCTGAATCTGAATTCTGAATCTGAATCTGAATTCTGAATCTGAATTCTGAATCTGAATTCTGAACCTGAATTCTGAATCTGAATTCTGAATCTGAATTCTGAATCTGAATTCTGAATCTGAATTCCGAATCTGAATTCTGAATCTGAATTCTGAATCTGAATTCTGAATCTGAATTCTGAATCTGAATTCTGAATCTGAATTCTGAATCTGAATTCTGAATCTGAATTCTGAATCTGAATTCTGAATCTGAATTCTGAATCTGAATTCTGAATCTGAATTCTGAATCTGAATTCTGAATTCTGAATCTGAATTCTGAATCTGAATTCTGAATCTGAATTCTGAATTCTGAATTCTGAATCTGAATTCTGAATCTGAATTCTGAATCTGAATTCTGAATCTGAATTCTGAATCTGAATTCTGAACCTAAATTCTGAATCTGAATTCTGAATCTGAATTCTGAATCTGAATTCTGAATCTGAATTCTGAATCTGAATTCTGAATCTGAATTCTGAATCTGAATTCTGAATCTGAATTCTGAATCTGAATTTTGAATTCTGAATTCTGAATCTGAATTCTGAATCTGAATTCTGAATCTGAATTCTGAATCTGAATTCTGAATCTGAATTCTGAATCTGAATTCTGAATCTGAATTCTGAATCTGAATTCTGAATCTGAATTCTGAATCTGAATTCTGAATCTGAATTCTGAATCTGAATTCTGAATCTGAATTCTGAATCTGAATTCTGAATCTGAATTCTGAATCTGAATTCTGATTCTGAATTCTGAATCTGAATTCTGAATCTGAATTCTGAATCTGAATTCTGAATCTGAATTCTGAATCTGAATTCTGAATCTGAATTCTGAATCTGAATTCTGAATCTGAATTCTGAATCTGAATTCTGAATCTGAATTCTGAATCTGAATTCTGAATCTGAATTCTGAATCTGAATTCTGAATCTGAATTCTGAATCTGAATTCTGAATCTGAATTCTGAATTCTGAATCTGAATTCTGAATCTGAATTCTGAATCTGAATTCTGAATTCTGAA